>NC_031991.1:72256854-72399556 GCF_001879085.1 Nicotiana attenuata
ATTTTTTTCAAAGAAAATGCCATATTAATTACAATTATGCAAACTAAACACACAAAAATATATTCTTAAAAGTTAAGAGTTGGAACGAGTTTACCGAATTGCCGAACAACTTCTTGAAAATTGAAAATCGTTGAAGACTTGAAGACTTGAATACTTCAATTCACCAACTTCACAATTTTTCACGAAATTGCAATAATAAAATAAGCAATTATAGAAGAGAAATTAGATATAGATTGAGAGAGATTGAGATAGATTGATGAATTGGTGAGTAAAAATGAAAGAATGAGGGGGTATTTATAGTTGAGAATTGGGGAAAAGTGTAATTATATAAAGTTTGGGGTTAAAATAAAGTTTGGGGGCCAAATGGCTATTTTTTAAAGTTCCAAACGGTTGAAAATTAAAGGCCAACGGCTAGATTTTAAAATCTGACCGTTAGCTATTTTTAAAAAAAAAAAATTTTTTTTTTAAAAATTAGCCGTTGGAGCCCGTTAGGACCGCTAGGCCCGGTTGAACCGGCCCAGGACCGCCTGCCGGTCCCGGGCTTAGCGGTCCCGATCTCGTGGGCCTCGTGTACAAGACCGGCCCGTCACGGGCTTCTTACCCATTAAGGGACCGGCCCACCAGGACCGGCCCGCCGGGACCGTTTAGCCCGTTAGGACCGCGGGCCCGGTCCGGTCCCGGTCCCAGACCGGCCCACCAACAGCCTTAGTCTAGATAATCCTATGGGTCCTCAGAAGTTGTGCCACTAAAATGAATAGAAAATAGCTTGGTTAACTTATCCAACCTCAACAAAGCCTCAGTAGACATAACGGGCCTATCACCGGCCTATGCCGTAACAACCGGCTGAACCATCCCAACTAGTAGGGGCTGCTGTAGTCTGATACTTGGGAGCCACCTACTCTGGGGTGTGAGTAGTAGGAGTCTATGCTCCCCCCTAGCCTTAGACACAGCTGGTGCCACCGGGAATGCACCGTTATGGGCCACACTCTCCATAAGACACACCAAGAGGACAAGAGCGTCCTGAAGCACTAGAGTGGCTATGAACCCCTTTGGAATCTGAGCTGGTCATATGGGTACAGTCTGAGCTGTAACCTCCTCCTAGTGATCAGCCTGAGGCTCCACTGCGGGTGCTGCTGCTCAAGCTCTAGGCTGAGCTCTGCCTCTGCCTCGGCCTCGACCTCTCCCCCTGGTAGGAGCTGCCACTAGGAGCTCCAGCTCTTGTCCGACTACAGATGTTGTGCGTTTTCTTGCCATCTGCGAGAGAACTAGAATAAAGTGGTTCAATCATCAATGATAGAATAAAATCGCACGATAGAGAAAGAAAAAAGTGAAAATTTTCCTAAACTCCATAGCCTCTAGAAGATAAGTAAAGACATCTCTACACCGATCCTCCAGACTCTACTAAGCTTGATCGTGACTCATGAGACCTAGGTAACCTAGTGCTCTGATACCAACTTGTCACGACTAGGAATTCCCACCCTCGGGACGGTGATGGCGCCTAACTTTTCACTTTCTAAAATCCGCCTCCAAACCAACCGAATCTAACCAAAATCGACTTAATATCAACAAACAATGCTAGGGAAATCAATTATAATATATAAAAGCAAGGATCTTTACACTTTTCCCAAAAAGTCATCAAAAGTCAACCCAAACTCGCTTGGTCAAACCCGAGATTCGGATCAAAATCCAATTACCCATTCACTCCCGAGCCCGATTATGTGATTAGTTTTGAAATCGGAGCTCAATTCGAGGTCTAAATTGCTAATTTATAAAAATCCCAAATTCTATCCAAATCTCTAATTTCTACCATGGAAATCCTAGATTTAATGTTGAAAATACTTGAAAAGCAATGGGTAATTTAAAAGAAATAGATTAAAGTTGCTTACCAATGTTTTTGGTAAGGGAATCCTCTTAGAAAATAGCCTCTAAGGTGTTTAAGGTTGAGAGTTTGTGAAAAATGAGCTAAATCCCGTGTTCTCAACTATTTGTCTAGGCGCAGATGTCGCAAATGCGACCTGGAGTTCGCAAATGCAATCCCTGCAAATGCGAGAAATCCTTCCCAAATGCGAAGACACTCCCATCTCTGCTTCCATCGCAATTGCGACCATTTGATCGTGAATGCTAACTAGCCCACCCCAGCATCCTATCACAAAATACAAAGAAATTGTTCGCAAATGCAAACCCAACAGAGCTCACCTACTATTGCAAATACAATCCTAACCTCGCAATTGTGAGGTCTGAGGCAGGTGCACAAAACCAGCAAAATCCTATCTCTTTCAAAAACTCTGCCACGCGTTCAAAACTCACCTGAGCCCTCGGGGCTCAAAACTAAACATGCACACAAGTCCAAAAATATCATACGAACTCGATCGCACGATCGAAACACCAAAATAACACCTAGAACTACGAATCGGACACCAAAACACATGAAATTTTCAAAGAAACTTAAGAACTTACAATTTAACAACCGGACGTCTGAATCACATTAAATCAACTCCATTTGCACTAAATTTTTTAGGTAAGTCATAGATACTGAAATGAACTTATACCAAGTTCCAGAACTGAAATCCGAACCCGGTAGCAACAAAGTCAACATATGGTCAAACTTAGGAATTCTTTTAGCCTTCAATTTAATAATTTTCGATAATTATGTTAAATCAAGTTGGGGACTTTCGCATTTGATTTCAGGCATACGCCCAAGTCTCAAATTATGATACGGACCCACCGGGACAGTTAAAAAACTGATCTGGGTCCGTTTACACAAAACGTTGACCGTAGTCAACTTAAATGAGTTTTTAAGGCTAAATTTCATTTTTTCATAGATTTTGCACATAAAAATTTTTCGGAAAAAGACACGGACTGTGCACACAAATTAAGGAAGGGTGAATGGAGCTATTCGAGGTTTCGAAACACAAAAAGAGGGCTAAAACTGAAAATGACCTATCGGGTCATCACAGCGACTAGGCAAGCCTTGTATCTTTTAGCTTCATTTTTATAATTCCTTTTTCTCACAAAAACCCATTTATGACCAACTGATTTTATACCAGCATGTGTTGGAGTACTAGTTCAAAGACCTCTCTTTTTATCAAGTGAGCTCAATTCTGATTGAATTGCATTCGTTCGCCGGAACCAGAAGTTAAAATTTTGGTAGATAGGGATCCCGTAACTAAAGGGCCTGATACTACCACTTGGATCTGGAACCTACATGCTGATGCTCACGATTTCGATAGCCATACCGGTGATTTGGAGGAGATCTCTCGAAAAGTATTTAGTGCACATCTCGGTCAACTCTCCATCATCTTTCTTTGGCTGAGCGGCATGTATTTCCACGGTGCTCGTTTTTCTAATTATGAAGCGTGGCTAAGTGATCCAACTCACATTGGGCCTAGTGCCCAGGTGGTTTGGCCAATAGTGGGCCAAGAAATATTAAATGGTGACGTAGGCGGGGGTTTCCGAGGAATACAAATAACCTCTGGTTTTTTTCAGATTTGGCGAGCATCTGGAATAACTAGTGAATTACAACTCTATTGTACAGCAATTGGGGCATTGTTCTTTGCAGCGTTAATGCTTTTTGCTGGTTGGTTTCATTATCATAAAGTGGGCCAAAATTGGCTTGGTTTCAAGATGTAGAATCTATGCTGAATCACCATTTGGCAGCGCTACTAGGACTTGGGTCTCTCTCTTGGGCGGGGCATCAAGTACATGTATCTTTACCGATTAACCAATTTCTAAATGCCTTTTTGCTATTTTTTCCAATTAGATCTTTGTCGACATTCTTCGACAGATCTGGGTTCAAGATCATCGCTATCTTGCATAATGTTAAGTGCAACATTATATGCAAATATATTGTCCACCACTATTTCAAATTGATTTAAATTAATCCCATCACTAGTATAACTTATTAAAAGTTCCTCGCTCACTTGAGTCTCGAGTTCATTGATTTCTTCAGGAATCTCAGAACTAATCAGATCTTTGGTCGCTTCATGAGATCCCTTCATATTATCATTTTGATCGTTTGTCGATTTTCTTTTTCTAGGATTTCGATCCTTAGAACCCAAAGTCCTACCACGCTTTAAGCGTGCTTTAGGTTCACTAGCTCTCATGCTAGTAGATGGTCCTGCTGGGATATCAATACGGATAGTGTCACTACCCCAGTTCGCCCTCCGTGAACCATCGTGACGGCACCTAGTCTCTACGACTAGGTAAGCCTAAATTGCGGAAAAGAAACCAAAATTTGCCGAAGTAAAACAATTTAAAACAGAAATAAAGGAAATAAACAACTTTTAAGGGTGCCGCTCGGCATACACAATATTTAACTCTCAAAACCAACACATAAATCCAAGACCCGAAAACCCATGAATCACAAGCTAAAGGAGTACTACATAGCTCTAACTCCAGAATGTCTAACAAGAACTGAAATACAGAAGGGCTAATACTAAACAGCAAGAATGGAAAGAGACTCCTCGGTCTGCGGACGCGGCAGATATACCTTGAAGTCGCTATAGCAGTCGCCTCGCCTCAGGGGTGGTAGGACTGAGTCGAAGTACCTGGATCTGCACATGAAAAACATGCGCAGGAAGGGCATGAGTACACAGCGGTACCCAGTAAGTGCCAAGCCTAAGAACTCCAAATTTCCCAAAATACGCTTTCGATCAAAAAGTCTATCAAATCTCGTCCGAATGACCTGAAATTTTGCACACACGTCACATTCAACACTACGAAGCTACTCCAACTTTCAAAATTCCATTCCGACCCTCGGATGAAAATCTCACTATCGAACCGGAAACTTCAAAAATCTAACTTTCGGCATTTCAAGCCTAAATTAGCTACGGACTTCCAAAACACAATCCGACCACGCCCCTAAGCCCGAAATCACCCAACGGAGCTAACAGAACCATCGGAATCCCATTCCGAGGCCGTCTTCACCTTGTTCCGACTACGGTCAACTTTCCAACACTTAAGCTCTCATTTAGGGACTAAGTGTCCCAAAACTCTCCGAAATTCAAAACCGACCATCCCGGCAATTCAAAATAGCAGAATAAACACGGGGAAGGCAGTTAATAGGGGATCGGGGCGTAAATTCTAAAAACGACCGGCCGGGTCGTTACATCCTCCCACACTTAAACATTCGTTCGTCCTCGAACGAGCATAGAGACATACCTGAAGTAGTGAAAAGATGAGGATACTGGCTGCGCATATCCTGCTCGGTCTCCCAGGTCGCCTCCTCGACCGGCTGACCCCGCTACTGAACCTTCACTGATGCAATGTTCTTTGACCTCAGCTTCCTAACCTACTTGTCCAGTATTGCCACTGGCTCCTCAACGTAAGATAAATCCTTTTCCAACTGGACTGAGCTGAAATCCAACACGTGCGACGGGTCACCGTGATACCTCCGGAGCATCGAGACATGAAATACCGGATGAACTCCTGCCAAGCTGGGAGGTAAGGCAAGCTCGTAAGCAACCTCCCCAACACGCCTCAATATCTCAAAAGGGCCAATAAACCTCGGACTCAACTTTCCCTTCTTCCCAAATCTCATAACGCCTTTCATAGGCGAAACCCGAAGCAGAACCCGCTCTCCAACCATGTAGGAAACATCACGAACCTTCCGGTCCGTGTAACTCTTCTGTTTGGACTGGGCTGTACGGAGTCTATCCTGAATCATCTTGACTCTCTCCAAAGCATCCTAAACCAAGTCTGTGTTCAATAATCTAGCCTCACCTGGCTCGAACCAACCCACCGGAGATCTACATCGCCTACCATATAAGGCCTCGTACGGTGCCATCTGAATGCTGGACTGATAGCTGTTGTTGTAGGCAAACTCCGCCAATGGCAAGAACTGATCCCAAGAACCGCCAAACTCAATCACACACGCACAGAGCATATCCTCAAGAATCTGAATAGTGCGCTCGGACTGTCCGTCTGTCTGAGGGTGAAATGTTGTGCTCAACTCCACCCGAGTACCCAACTCCTGCTGTACGGCTCTCCAGAACCGCTATGTGAACTGAGTACCTCTGTCTGAAATGATAGAAACTGGAATACCATGCAGACGGACAATCTCCCGAATATAAATCTCTGCCAACCGCTCCGAAGAGTATGTAGTACACACATGGATGAAATGCGCGGACTTGGTCAGCTGATCCACAATAACCCAAATGGCATCGAACTTCCTCAAAGTCCGTGGGAGCCCAGATACGAAGTCCATGGTGATCCGCTCCCACTTCCACTCCGGAATCTCTATCTGCTAAAGCAATCCACTCGGTCTCTGGTGCTCATACTTCACCTGCTGACAATTAAGGCACCGAGTTACAAACCCAACTATATCTTTCTTCATCCGCCTCCACCAGTAGTGCTGCCTCAAATCTTGATACATCTTTGCGGCACCCGGATGAATGGAATACCGCGAACTATGGGCCTCCTCTAGAATCAACTCCCGAAGCCCATCAACATTGGGTACACAAACTCGACCATGCATCCTCAATACCCCGTCATCACCAATAGTCACATCACGGGCATCGCCATGCAACACTTTGTCATTAAGGACAAGCAAATGAGGGTCATCAAACTGACGCTCCCGGATACGATCAAACAAAGAAGACCGAGAGACCACGCAAGCTAGAATCCGACTGGGATCCGAAAGATCCAATCTCACAAACTGGCTGGCTAAGGCCTGAACATCCATCGCCATAGGCCTCTCTGCTGCTGGTAAATAAGCCAAACTCCCCAAACTCTCTGCCCGGCGGCTCAAAGCATCAACCACCACATTGGCCTTGCCCAGGTGATACAAGATAGTGATATCATAATCCTTCAGCAGCTCTAGCCATCTCCTCTGACGCAAATTAAGGTCCTTCTGCTTGAACAGAAGCTGGAAACTCCGATGATCAGTATAAATCTCACAAGGAACGCCGTACAAATAATGACGCCAGATCTTCAAGGCATGAACAATGGCAGCTAACTCAAGATCATGGAAAGGATAATTCTTCTCATGTATCTTCAACTGTCTGGACGCGTAGGCAATTACCCTACCGTTCTGCATCAATACCGCTCCAAGGCCAACTCTCGAGGCATCAAAATAGACAGTATAAGACCCCGAACCGGTAGGCAATATCAAAACTGGGGCTGTAGTCAAGGCTGTCTTGAGCTTCTGAAAGCTCTCCTCGCACTCTTCCGTCCACTGGAACGGAGCACCCTTCTGGGTCAGTCTGGTCATAGGTGCTGCAATAGATGAAAACCCCTGAACAAATCGACGGTAATAACCTGCCAAGCCAAGAAAACTACGGATCTCTGTAGCTGAGGATGGTCTGGGCCAACTCTGCATGGCCTCCACTTTCTTCGGATCCACCTGAATACCCTCTCTCGAGACCACATGACCCAAGAACGCCACGGAATCCAACCAAAACTCACATTTTGAGAACTTAGCATATAACTTCTTCTCTCTCAAGGTCTGGAGCACTGTCCTCAGGTGCTGCTCATGATCTTCCCGACTCCGGGAATATACCAGAATGTCATCAATAAAAACAATCATGAATGAATCAAGATATGGCCGGAAAACACTGTGCATCAGATGCATGAAGGCTGCTGGGGCATTAGTCAGCCCGAATGACATAACAAGGAACTCGTAATGACCATACCGAGTCCTGAAGGCAGTCTTCGGGATATCTGGCTCCCGAATCTTCAACTGATGATAGCCTGAACGCAAGTCAATCTTAGAAAACACACAAGCACCCTGTAACTGGTCAAACAGGTCATCAATACGAGGCAAAGGATAATGGTTCTTCACTGTCACCTTGTTCAACTGGCGATAATCAATACACATACGCATAGAACCATCCTTCTTCTTCACAAATAAGACAGGAGCACCCCAAGGTGATACACTGGGCCAAATGAAACCCTTATCAAGTAATTCCTGCAACTGCTCCTTCAACTCCTTCAACTCAGGAGGAGCCATACGGTACGGAGGGATAGAAATGGGCTGAGTGCCCGGCAACAGATCAATGCCAAAATCAATGTCTCTATCGGGCGGCATGCCCGGAAGATCAGCTGGAAACACATCAGAGAAATCCCGTACTACTGGGACTGAATCAACAGAAGGAGTATCCATACTGACATCTCTCACATAAGCTAGATACGCATCACAACCTTTCTCAACCATACGCTGAGCCTTAAGGAAAGAAATAACTCTACTAGGAGTGTGACCTAAAGCACCCCTCCACTCAACACGCGGTACACCTGGCATGGCCAGTGTCACGGTTTTGGCGTGACAATCAAGAATAGCATAATGGGGCGACAACCAGTCCATGCCCAAGATAATATCAAAATCAACCATGCTGAGCAATAATAAATCGGCTCTGGTCTCAAAACCACTAAGAACAACCAAACATGACCGATAAACGCGGTCCACAACAAGAGAATCTCCCACAGGAGTAGAAACATAAACTGGGGAACTCAAAGAATCCCGAGGTACCCCCAAATACGGAGCAAAATAAGAAGACACATAAGAATAAGTGGAGCTTGGATCGAATAGAACCGATGCATCTCTGTGACAGACCAAGATAGTACCTGTGATGACAGAATCGGAGGCGACAGCCTCAGTACGGGCTGGAAGAGCATAGTATCTGGCCTGGCCTCCCCCTTGAGGGCGACCTCTACCTCCCCGACCTCCACCTCTGGCTGGCTGGGCCGGTGGGGTAGCAACTGGTGCTGGGATCATAGCCTGAGAGCTCTGCGGGGCATGCTCTAGCTAAGGAGTCTGCGGAGGTGCACCCCTCCTAAGTCTAGGGCAATCCCTCACCATATGGCATGTGTCACCACACTCAAAACAAGCTCTGGGAGGATGTGGGGGTTGTGACTGGCTCGGGCCAGGTCTGCTGGACTGACCACTGGAAGCACCCCGTGCAGGAGGCGCACTAGACACTGGAGGTGCATAATAAGGCTCCTGAGGCCTAGGTGGAGCTGGAACACCACTGGCTGCTGGAAGAGCTGAATGAACGGGGCGACTCATATGACCCCTACCGTGACGACCTGCAGCTGGGGCACGAGCACCAGAATAATGGCCCGACTCTTGAGACCTCTTGGCCTCCCTCTCCTCTCTGTCCCTAGCATGATACCCTCAATCCTCCTAGCAATGCTCACCACCTGCTGATAAGATATATCCATCTCTAACTCACGAGCCATGCTAGATCTGATGTTGGGAATAAGCCCCTCAATGAACCGGCGAACCTTCTTGCGAACCGTAGAAACCAAAGCTGGTGCATGTCTAGCCAAGTCAGTGTAACGGATAGCATACTCCGAGACAGTCATGGTACCCTGGCGCAAATGCTCAAACTTTGCGCGCCAGGCGTCCCTAAGACTCTGGGGGACATACTCTCTCGTGAACATATCTGAAAACTGGGCCCAAGTCAGGGAAGCTGCCTCATCCGGACTGTCTAACTCATAAGCACGCCACCACTGATAGGCGGCTCCTCGAAGCTGGAAAGTAGTGAAGGAAACCCCGCTCGATCCTGATATGCCCATAGTACGGAGGATATGGTAGCACTCCTCAAGAAATCCAAGGGCATCCTCTGAGGCTAGTCCACTAAAAGTCGGAGGCTGATACTTCTTGAACCTCTCAAGCCTCTTCTGCTCCTCCTCTGAAGCTGCTGCCCTCTCCTCGGGTTGAGCTGGGGCTACCGGCTGTACAGGAAAAGCCTCTAGGACTTGATCAACATGCACTCGCTGCTCAGGAGTGCAGGCGGCGGGAGTCTGTGCTTCTCCCTCGGCCTGGGATATAGCTGCATCGAGGGGAAGCAACCCTGCCTGAGCTAGAGTGGTGTACATAGTCATAAACTGTGCCAAAGTCTCCTGGAGTGCTGGAGTAGTAGTAGCAGACGCATCAGGTGTCTGGACTCCGGCTGGTACTGCTGGTGGTACCTCGGCGGCAGCTCGCGCGGGTGCTCTGGCTGCACCACGAGCGCGTCCTCGACCTCTACCCCGGCCCCGGCCTCTGACGGCTCCAGTAGGGGGTGCGGGTGCCCGGTCATCTCGAGTAGCACGTGTCCTCACCATCTGTAAGAGAATAGAAGACAGAAGTTTAGAATTGTGATATCAAAAATCTCGCACGACAAGGAAATCAAACAAAACAGAATTTTCCTAACAGTTACATAGCCTCTCGTATATAAGTACAGACGTCTTCGTACCGATCAGCGAGACTTTAATAAACCGACTTGTGATTCATGACTCCTATGAACCTAGAGCTCTGATACCAACTTGTCACGACCCCGGTTCGGCCTCCGTGAACCATCATGATGGCACCTAGTCTCTACGACTAGGTAAGCCTAAATTGCGGAAAAGAAACCAAAATTTGCAGAAGTAAAACAATTTAAAATAGAAATAAAGGAAATAAACAGCTTTTAAGGTTGCCGCTCGGCATACACAATATTTAACTCTCAAAACCAACACATAAATCCAAGACCCGGAAACCCATGAATCACAAGCTAAGGAGTACTACATAGCTCTAACTCCAGAATGTCTAACAAGAACTGAAATACAGAAGGGCTAATACTAAACAACAAGAATGGAAAGAGACTCCTCGGTATGCGGACGCGGCAGATATACCTCGAAGTTGCTATAGCAGTCGCCTCGCCTCAGGGGTGGTAGGACTGAGTCGAAGTACCTGGATCTGCACATGAAAAACATGCGCAGGAAGGGCATGAGTACACCACAGCGGTACTCAGTAAGTGCCAAGCCTAAGAACTCCAAATTTCCCAAAATACGCTTTCAATCAAAAAGTCTATCAAATCTCGTCAGAATGACCTGAAATTTTGCACATACGTCACATTCAACACTACGAAGCTACTCCAACTTTCGGAATTCCATTCCGACCCTCGGATCAAAATCTCACTATCGAATCGGAAACTTCAAAAATCTAACTTTCGGTATTTCAAGCCTAAATTAGCTACGGACCTCCAAAACACAATCCGACCACGCCCCTAAACTCGAAATCACCCAACGGAGCTAACGGAACAATCGGATTTCCATTCCGAGGCCGTCTTTACACTGTTCCGACTACGGTCAACTTTCCAACACTTAAGCTCTCATTTAGGGACTAAGTGTCTCAAAACTCTCCGAAATTCAAAACCGACCATCCTGGCAATTCAAAATAGCAGAAATAAATAAGGGGAAAATGGTAGATAGGGGATCTGGGCGTAAATTCTAAAAACGACCGGCCGGGTCGTTACAGATAGGCACATTCTCTGCAAGGATATGTGACTTAGTTATCCTTTTCAAATCAGTAAACGCGTCTGGCATTTGATTTGGACCTCCTGATTACATATAGGGGTACGCAGATCAAAATGAGATAATGATGAAACTTTTCACACAATTTCTCTTTTGATTTCCTTTTTCTCTCCCCCTAATTGTGGGAAATTTATTTCATCAAATCGACAATCTGCAAATTGAGCAGTAAATAAATCTCCCGTCAATGGTTCAAGATAGCGAATAATAGAGGGTGATTCAATCCCAATATGTATTTCTAACCTTCTTTGGGGTAGCTGTGGTGGTGCTACTGTCACATATACAACACATCTAAAAATTTATGGATGAGCAATATTTGGTTCATGACCAAAAACTAGTTGTGATGGAGAATATTTATTATGAAGTGTCGGCCTGAGACGAACAAGTTATATTGCATACAAGATAGCATGGCCCCAAACAGTAGTGAGTAATTTTGTTTTCATAATTAGTGGTCTTGCTATCAATTGAAGGCGTTTAATAAATGACTCTGCACTGCCATTTTGAGTATGAACATGAGCTACAGGATGTTCAACTTTTATTCCAAATGATAAACAATAATCATCAAAAACTTGAGATGAGAATTCTCCAGCATTATCAAGGCGAATAGCCTTTATAGGATAACCTGGGAATTGTGCCCTTAATCAAATTATTTAGGCTAATGGCTTTGCAAATGCCAGGTTGCGAGTTGATAGTAGGCATACGTGAGACCACCTTAAATATTCATCTAGTAGGACCATAAAATATCTAAACAACCTAATAGGTGGGTGAATATGTCAATATATATCCCCGTGTATACGCTCTTAAAAGGCAGGGGATTCAATGCCAACCTTCATTGGTGATGGTCTGGTGACCATTTTGCCTTGATAACAATCATCACAAGAAAATTCATCATTTGTAAGAATTTTCAAGTTCTTTAATGGATGCCCACTCGAATTTTCAATAATTCATCTCATCATTATTGATCCAGGATGGCCCAAACGGCCATGCCAAAGCACAAAAGTATTTGAATCAGTAAACTTCTGGTTTATGATAGAGTGTGCTTCAACTGTACTAATCTTTGATTAGTACAAGCCAGAAGATAAAGTTGGTAACTTTTCTACAATGCACTTTGGCCAAGAACATTCTTTGTAATACAAAGATATTCCACATTCATTTCATCTATTGTCTCAACATGAAATCTATTGCGGCGGATATCTATATAACTCAACAAATTTCTTCGGGACCTGGAAAAAGAACAATGCATTCTTTATAATAAGTTTTGTTCTCTTAAACAGAAATATATTGGCTCTTCCGGAGCCTTTAATCAAACATATATTACCAAAAATTGAGAAATATTTGCCTTTTCCCTATGCAAATAAGAAAAGTATTTATGATCTTTGAATATGAAATGAGTTGTTCCATTATCAATTACACAAATATCTTCATAGTTGGTCTTTGATCCAAATAAAATTTGAGGATTATCCATATTCTTCAAAATAAAATGACATAAATAAAATAAATATTATAGTAAACATTATTACCATGCATGACTTTTATTTATGTACAACATAACCATACCAACTAATAAAAACAACAAAAATTTAAATTTCTACGGATGCATCAACGATCACATGACTTGTTTCTCTTTCTGGGAGTGCAAAGTAATCAACTATATTCAAATGCATTAAGTCAATATTATCTTCAGAAATGAAATTTGCTTTAGCATTTTTCTTTGTCTTCTTTAGGGAGGCTTGATAAAGCTCAATCAGGTGCTTTGGCGTATGACAGGTACGTGACCGGTATCCTTTTCCTCCACATCTATAGCATGCATTTTATGCGTTTGTTGCTTGCACCACTTCATGCTTTTGTTCCTTCCTTTTTCACCGCTAGTGGTGAGTAGGATTCATTGGTGCATCATTACTACTATGATTAGAGTTTCTTCCCCGACCATGGCCATGACCATGACTGGGGCCACGACCTCTTCCACGCTAAGCATGGTATAAGTTTGTCTCTGTGGTGACCCGACAGGTCATCTCATGTTTTAAAACCCAATTCTGTGTTCCGAAACCTAAATACCCCATTTTAGCCTTTCTCAATTTGCGTGCACGGTCCGGGTGTTTTTTCGGAAGGCTTATATGTTAAAAACTGATAAAAATAAGAATTTTTACCTTAAAATTAATTTGAGTTGACTTCGGTCAACGTTTTGAGTAAACGGACCTGGATCTGTGTTTTGACGGTCCTGGTGGTTCCGTATCGTAATTTGGTACCTGGGCCTATGCCCGAAAACGAATTCCAAGGTCCCTAGCTCGAGATATGAATTTTTGTTGAAAATTGAAATTTTGAATGTTTAATGATTTTTAAGAATTGACTGTTGTTTGGCCTTGTTGATACCGGGTTCAAATTTTGGTTTCGGAGCCCGGTACAGGTTCATTATTATATTTCATGACTTGTCTATGAAATTTGGTGAGAAACGGAGTTGGCTTGACGTAATTCGGACGTCCGGTTGTGAAAATAGGAGTTTTAAAGTTTTCTTGAAAATTTCATTTGATTTGGTGCTCAATTCGTAGTTCTAGGTGTTATTTTGGTGATTTGATCACGCGAGAAAGTTTGTATGATATTTTAGGACTTGTGTGCATGTTTGGTTTGGAGCCCGAGGGTTCGGGTGAATTTCGGATAGGCTACGGAGTGAAATTTGACTTGGAAAATGTTGATGGTGTTTCAGATTTTGTTTTAGGCCTCTGATCTCGCATTTGTGAGCTACTCCTCACAAATGCGAAGAGTAGCTAGGCCACACAGATTTTGCATTTGCGAAACATTCTTCGCATTTGCGAAGTGAGTATGGGGAAGGGAAGGATTGCAAATGCGATCACATGGTCGCAATTGCAGAGGGTCATGTTCGCAATTGCGAACTAATATTCGCATTTGCGAAGAAGGCAGAGATGTGAGGGGCTTCGCATTTGCGATGGTTCCTTCGCATTTGCGAACCCCAGGTCGCAAATGCGACATCTGCAGCTAGGTAAATATGACATAGACGGGATTTTTTATTCATTCTTCAAATTTTCAAACTCAAGAACCCTAGAGGCGATTTTTCAAAGAACTTTTCTTCCCCAAATCATTGGTAAGTGATTCTAAACTAGTTTCTTTCAATCTTTCACTACTTTTCCTAAGATTTCAACCTTAAATCTAGAGTTTTCATGGTGGAAATTGGGGGGTTTTGGTAAAATTAGGGATTTTTGAAAAAAAAGGAGTTAACCTCAAATTGAGGCCGGATTCCAAAACAAATTACATAACCGGGCTCGGGGGTGAATGGGTAATCGGGTTTTGGTCCGAATTTCGGGTTTGGACCAAGCGGGCCTGGGTGTTGACTTTTGTTGACTTTTTTAATAATGACCTAAATTGAATTCTTTACAATCGTGGGTGGTTCCTAATGCTTAATTTGAATTGTTTGGTTGGTAATTTGCTAGATATGGTTGGTTCGGAGGCGTGTTTGAAAGGCAAAGCTGTGATTGAGCTTTGAGTGGTCTTTGGATCGAGGTAAGTGTTGTGTCTAACCTTGACTTGATTGAATTAGGAACCCTCGGACTATGTGCTATGTGATTCTCATGTGAGCGGTATATATGCGAGGTGACGAGTGCTTATACGCCGCCGAATTATCTATTTTCCCTGATTTTTCGCTTTTCCTTGATTATCTTTCCTTGCTTTAACTATTATGTGCTCTAAATTCATTCCATGCTTAACTGCTACCTGTTAATCAATATCTTCTCTAGTTAATGATGTTAGCTCTTTTCATAGTTTCATGATTCTCTGCTATTTGCTTAAATTGACTTGCTTGCACTTTCTAATTATTAAATGCGGGATTGGTCTCGCTGTGTAGTATTAGTTGTGTAGATTCTTATATGGTACAAGGTTTCCTTTTTGGTTCAGTTTGGTATTTATTGATCGTAAAGGTTTTGTGATTCGAACGGTTGATTCGACTGTGTACATTGAGTGTTTGGTACTGGTATGGTGGGATCGGACTGCATGCCGCATCAGGTGTAATAAGGGTGGATTGATATGGTGGAATAAGGGTGAAATTGTACTATACGGTGAGATCGGGTTACACACCGCAACAGGTGGAATAAGGGTGGATTGATATGGTGAAATAAGGGTGAATTATGATACTGATATTGATACATGGTGGGATCGGGTTGCGCGCCGCAACATTATATGTTATTTACTGTTGTTGATATTATTACTGTGAAATAAGGGAGGATTTCGTGTTGTCTGGTGGGATCGAGTTGCACGCCGCAACAACTTATATGTTTCCATTTCTTGAGCTATGTTGGTTTCTGGTGTTCTTAGTTGAACTGTTAAGGATTGGTAAATTTTGGACGACACTGTTTTATTTCTTGAGGCTTTGGTTATTACTTTCAGTTGACTGTTTTGCCCTGTCTTGTATTTCTATTTTCTGTCATTATTATATATTGCGTACAGGTTGTAGTGTAAGTGACCCGCCGTAGCCTCATCACTACTTCGTCGAGGTTAGGCTCGACACTTACATAGTACATGGGGTCGGTTGTACTCATACTATACTCTACACTTCTTGTGCCGATTTTGGGTCAGTCCCAACGACGGTTATTAGCGTGCTCGGATCGGACAGTTGAGGAGACTTGAGGTACGGCTGTTCCGCGCCCGCAGCTCCTTGAGTCCCCTTCCTCTTTCTATTTAGCTGTGTATTTTCAATCAAACAACTTTGTATTTATTTCAAACCCTTGTATGTATTTTTCTAGAAGCTCGTGCACTTGTGACACCGGGTTCAGGGATTTGTAGCGGGTGTTTTATGGTTTTAGCTTCCGCATTTATATTTGGATTATTGCAGTTAAATCAGTTCTTCTTCGTTACTTAAATTTAAATTGTTAAAAAGGATAAATTGTTCTAATGTTGGCTTGCCTAGCAAGTGAAACGTTAGGCGCCATCACGGTCCCGGTGGTAGGAATTCTGGGTCGTGACAAGTTGGTATCAGAGCACTAGGTTACATAGGTCTCACGAGTCACGAGCAAACTTAGTAGAGTCTGGAGGATCGGTACGAAAACGTCTGTACTTATCTTCTAGAGGCTATAGAGTTAGGAACAGTTTCACTTCTATTCTTCTCTATCATGCGATTTTATTCTATCATTGCTGATTGGACCTTTCTATTCTGTTCTCTCGCAGATGGCGAGAACGCGTATCACATCTTCAACTGAGCAGCAGCCAGAGCCCCCATTGGTAGCTCTTACGAGGGGTAGAGATCGAGGCCGAGGTCGTGCCAGTGGCCGAGGCAGGGGCAGGGCTCAACCTCGAGCTCAAGCAGCAACACTAGCAGCGGAGCCTCGGGTGGAGTTTGACGAGGAGGTTCCAGCCCAGGCTGTGCCTGTCGGACCAACTCAGATCCCGAAGGGGTTCATTGCCACCCCGGTACTTGAGGATGCTTTGGTCCGTTTGGTTGGCCTTATGGAGAGTGTGGCTCAGGCTGGTACATTTCCCATGGCACCTTCTGTCTCTCAGGCTGCGGGAGGAGCATAGAATCCTGCTACTCACACTCTAGAGCAGATGGCTCCCTAGTTTCATACTCCAACAGCCCAGCCAGTTATGGTAGTTTAGCCGGGTGTTGCGGCACAGGCCGGTGATGGATTGGCTATGTCTTTTGAGGCTTTATGGAGATTGGACAGGTTCACTAAGCTCTTTCCAGTTCACTTCAGTGATGCATCTTCAGAGAACCCCCAGGACTATCTTGACAACTGTCATGAGGTGCTACAGAACATTGGTATAGTGGAGACCAATGGGGTCGCTACATTTTAGTTATCGGGTTCCGCCAAGAAATGGTAGAGGGATTATGTGTTGACCAGACCAGCGGGGTCGCCTGCTCGTACTTGGGACTAGTTCTCTCAGCTATTTCTTGAGAAGTTCCTTCCTATTACACAGAGAGAAAGCTACCGCAGGCAGTTCGAGCGCCTCCAGCAGGGCGGCATGTTAGTCACGCAGTACGAGACCCGTTTTGGATTTAGCATGTCATGCCATTCTTCTGCTTTCTACCAAGAGATAGAGAGAGAGAGAGAGAGAGAGAGAGAGAGGGTAAGGAGGTTTATTGAGGGACTCGCTCATCCTATCAAGTTGCAGATGGCCAAGGTGACCGGGAGTGAGATTTCTTTTTCAGACGGCAACCAACGTCGCCAGGCAGATCGAGGATGTTCTTTCATAGGAGAGAGGGCAGGGGTAAGATAATAGGCCTCATCATTTCGGTAGTTTTAGTGGTGCCTCATCTGGAGGCAGGGGTACTTTTGGTAGGGTTCATCCTCCTAGGCCATATCAGTCAGCATTTCACGCATCCCACAGTGCTTCAGGAAGTCGTGGTCCTTATGTGCCTCATTCTAGGCAGCCAGCCCACAGTGCACCACAAGCTCCTATCAGTGCACCTCCTATCCAGAGATACTACCGTGGTCATCCGGCCCGTTCGGGTCAGTCNGCAGGTTAAACTATATCAGTCGGTTCATCGCTCAACTGACTACCACCTGTGAGCCCATATTCAAACTGTTGAAGAAAGATGCGGCAATCAAATGGACATCCGAATGTCAAGAGGCCTTCGACAAAATCAAGGAATATTTGTCAAATCCTCCAGTATTGGTCCCACCGGAGCATGGGCGACCTCTCTTCTTGTATCTGACCGTGTTGGAAAATTCTTTTGGCTGTGTTCTTGGGCAGCATGATATAACCGGAAGAAAAGAGCAGGCAATTTACTATCTGAGCAAGAAGTTCACCAGCTACGAGGCCAAGTACACTTTGTTGGAAAGAACATGTTGCGCTCTGACGTGGGTCGCTCAAAAGTTGAGACATTATCTTCAAGCCCACACCACCTATCTAATAACCAGGTTGGATCCTTTGAAGTACATATTCCCAAGGTGACCGGGAGTGAGATTTCTTTTTCAGACGGCAACCAACGTCGCCAGGCAGATCGAGGATGTTCTTTCATAGGAGAGAGGGCAGGGGTAAGATAATAGGCCTCATCATTTCGGTAGTTTTAGTGGTGCCTCATCTGGAGGCAGGGGTACTTTTGGTAGGGTTCATCCTCCTAGGCCATATCAGTCAGCATTTCACGCATCCCACAGTGCTTCAGGAAGTCGTGGTCCTTATGTGCCTCATTCTAGGCAGCCAGCCCACAGTGCACCACAAGCTCCTATCAGTGCACCTCCTATCCAGAGATACTACCGTGGTCATCCGGCCCGTTCGGGTCAGTCTCAGTTTTAGCAGCCACAACACCAGGATGGATTTTTTGTGTGTGGCGGTTTGGGGCATATCAGGAGGACCTATCCGAGATTATTGGGCGGTACGCCACAATAGAGTTCTCGTGCCATGATTCCGGCACTGGTTGCATCACCGCCTGCTCATCCAGCTAGAGGTAGGGGTCAAGGAGCCAGAGGTAGAGGTCAGACCGTTAGAGGTGGAGGTTAGGCCGCTAAAGGTGGAGGCCAGCCAGCAGGAGGCCGTCCTAGAGATGTAGTTTAGAGTGGTGGGGCCCAGCTCTGATGCTATGCCTTTCCAGCCAGGCCTGAGGCTGAGTCATCTGATGTAGTTATGACATGTACAATTTCAGTTTGCAGTAGAGATGCCTCAGTTCTATTTGATCTGGGTTCTACTTATTCCTTTGTGTCGTCTTATTTTATTTCATATCTAGTTGTGCCTCGTGATTCTTTGAGTGCTCCTGTGTATAAGTCCACACCTGTAGGAGATTCTATTATTGTAGATCGTGTCTATCGATTATGTGTGGTTATCATTGGAGGTCTATAGACTAGCGTAGATCTTCTACTTCTCGATAAGGTTGATTTTGATGTCATTTTGGGTATGGATTGGCTGTCACATTATCATGCTATATTGGATTATCACGCCAAGATGGTGACCTCAGCCTTGCCGTGGTTGCCTCGATTAGAGTGTAGAGGGACTCCTGGCCATTCTACCAGTAAGGTTATCTCTTATATGAAGGCGCCACATGGTCGACAAGGGGTGTCTAGCTTATTTGGCTTATGCCCGTGATCCTAGTGCAGAGGTTCCTTCCCTGGATTCAGTACCAGTTGTTCACGAGTTTCCAGAGGTGTTTCCTGCAGATCTGCCGGGGATGCCATCTCGATAGAGATATTGACTTCTGTATTGATTTGGCTCCGTGCACTCAGCCCATTTCTATTCCGCCATACCGTATGGCCTCGCCAGAGTTGAAAGAATTGAAGGAACAATTGCAAGATTTGCTTGATAAGGGCTTCATTAGACCTAGTGTCTCGCCCTTGGGTTCGTCCGTGTTGTTTGTGAAGAAGAAGGATGGATCAATGAGGATGTGCATAGATTATCGGCAGTTGAACAAAGTCACCATCAAGAACAAGTATCCATTGCCGAGGATTGATGACTTATTTAATCAGCTTCAGGGTGCCAAACTGTTTTCGAAGGTTGATTTGAGGTCTAGCTACCATCAGTTGAGGATTAGGGCATCTGATGTCCCTAAGACAGCTTTTCAGACTCAATATGGGCATTATGAGTTTCTAGTGACGTCGTTTGGGCTGACAAATGCCCCAGCATCATTCATGGATTTGATGAACCGGGTGTTCAAGCCTTATCTGGATTCCTTTGTGATTGTGTTTATTGATGATATTTTGATCTACTCCCGCAGTCGAGAGGAGCATAAGAAGCACCTTCGGATCCTTTTTTCAGACTTTGAGAGACAACCAATTGTATGCTAAGTTTTCAAAATATGAGTTTTGGTTGAGCTCAGTTGCTTTCTTGGGGCACGTTCTATCAGTTGAGGGCATTCAGGTGGATCCTAAGAAGATTGAGGCAGTTCAAAACTGGCTGAGACCCATATCAGCTACGGAGATCTAGAGTTTTTGGGATTGGTGGGTTATTACCGTCGGTTTGTGGAGGGGTTTTCATCTATAGCAGCCCCGTTGACCAGGTTGACCCAGAAGGGTGCCCCGTTCAGATGGTTAGACGGGTGTGAGGAGAGCTTTCAGAAGCGCAAGACTGCTTTGACTACGGCGCTGGTGTTGGTGTTACCTACAGGTTTAGGATCTTATACGATATATTGTGATGCATCTCGTATTGGACTTGGTGCGGTATTGATGCAGGATAACAGGATGATTGCATATGCTTTGCGTCAGCAGAAGGTTCACGAGAAGAATTACCCTATTCATAACTTAGAGTTGGCAGCCATTGTTCATGCACTGAAGATTCGGAGGCACTATCTTTATGGCGTGTGGTGTGAGGTATTCACGGATCATCGGAGTTTGCAGTATTTGTTCAAGCAAAAGGAGCTCAATTTGAGGCAGAGGAGGTGGCTGGAGCTATTGAATGACTATGATATCACCATCTTGTATCATCTCGGGAAGGCCAATGTGGTGGCCGATGCTTTGAGTAGAAAGTCAGTGAGTATGGGAAGCCTTGCGTTCATTCTAGTCGGTGAGAGACCGCTTGCATTAGATGTTCAGGCTTTGCCAAATCAGTTCGTGAGGTTGGGTGTTTCTGAGCCCAGTCGTGTTCTAGCTTGCACAGTCGCTCGGTCTTCATTATTTGAGCGCATCAGGGAGCGACAGTATGATGACCCTCATTTTCTTGTCCTTAGGGACACAGTGCGGCACATAGATGCCAAGCAGGTTACGGTTGGAGATGATGGAGTTTTGAGGATGCAAGGTCGTGTTTGTATGCCTAATCTGGATAGACTTCGTGAGTTAATTCTAGAGGAGGCCCACAGTTCTCGGTATTTTATTCACCCGGGTGCCGCCAAGATGTATCAGGACTTGCGGCATCATTATTGGTGGAGGAGGATGAAGAAGGATATAGTTGCATATTTTTCTCGGTGTCTAAATTGTCAGCAAGTAAAGTATGAGCATCAGAGACCTGTTGGTTTGCTCCAGAAGATAGCGATTCTTGAGTGGAAGTGGGAGCGTATCACTATTGATTTTGTTGTTGGACTCCTACGGACTCAGAGGAAGTTCGATGCAGTTTGGGTTATTGTGGACAGGTTGACCAAGTCAGCGCATTTCATTCCTGTGGCAGTTACTTATTCTTCAGAGCGATTAGCAGAGATTTACATCCACGACATCGTCCGTCTTCATGGTGTGCCCATTTCTATCATTTCTGATCGAGGTACGCATTTCATCTCGCACTTCTGGAGGGCAGTACAACGTGAGTTAGGAACGCAGGTTGAGTTGAGCACATCATTTCATCCTTAGACGGACGGACAATCCGAGCGCACTATCAGATATTAGAGGATATGCTCCGCGCTTGTGTTATTGACTTCGGAGGCTCTTGGGATCAGTTCTTGTCACTTGCCGAGTTTGCCTACAACAACAGTTATCAGTCGGGCATCCAGATGGCTCCCTATGAAGCATTATATGGTAGACAGTGTCGATCGCCGGTTGGATGGTTTGAGCCGGGGAGGCTCGTTATTAGGTACAAATTTGGTACAGGATGCCTTGGATAAGGTTAAGATCATTCAGGATAGACTTCGCACAGCTCAGTCCAGGCAGAAGAGTTTTACCGACGTAAGGTTCGTGATGTTGCATTCATGGTCGGAGAGAGAGTATTGCTCTGTATGTCACCCATGAAGGGTGTAATGAGGTTTGGAAAGAAGGGCAAGTTGATCCCTAGGTACATCGGACCTTTTGAGATTCCTCAGAGAGTGGGTGAGGTGGCTTACAAGCTCACATTGCCACCTAGTTTGTCAGCAGTTCATCCGGTATTCCATGTGTCCATGCTCCGGAAGTACCACGATGATCCGTCTCATGTGCTAGATTTCAGCTCTGTCCAGTTGGACAAGGATTTGACTTATGAGGAGGAGCCGATGGCTATTCTAGCCCGACAGGTTTGCCAGTTGAGATCAAAAAGTTATCCTTCAGTTCGAGTGCGGTGGAGAGGTCAGCCCGTCGAGGTAGCTACTTGGGAGTCCGAGTCGGACATGCAGAGTAGATATCCACACCTTTTCACCAGCCCAGGTACTTTTCTATGTCCGTTCGACGACGAACGATTGTTTTAGAGGTGGAGAATGTGATGACCTGATAGGTCATCTCATGTTTTAAAACCCAATTCTGTGTTTCAAAGCCTTAACTAACCCATTTTAGCCTTCCTCGATTTGCGTGTGCGGTTCAGGTATTTTTCGGAAGGCTTATATGTTAAAAACTAATAAAAATAAGAACTTTTGCCTTAAAAATTAATTTGAGTTGACTTCGATCAACGGTTTGAGTAATCGGACCTAATTGACGGTGCTAGTGGGTTCGTATCGTAATTTGGAACCTGGGTGTATGCCCGAAATCGAATTCTGAGGTCCCTAGCTCGAGATATGAATTTTTGTTGAAAATTAAAAGTTTGAAAGTTTAATGATTTTTAAGAATTGACTGATGTTTGGCCTTGTTGATACCGGGTCCGTATTTTGGTTCTGGAGCCCGGTACATGTTCATTATTATATTTATGACTTGTCTGTGAAATTTGGTGAGAAACAGAGTGGGTTTGACGTGATTCGGACGTCCGCTTGTGAAAATAGGAGTTTTAAAGTTTTCTTGAAAATTTTATTTGATTTGGTGCTCAATTCTTAGTTCTAGGTGTTATTTTGGCAATTTGATCGCGCGAGCAAGTTTGTATGATGTTTTAGGACTTGTGTGCATATTTGGTTTGGAGCCCCGAGGGCTCGGGTGAATTTCGGATAGGCTACGGAGTGAATTTGACTTGGAAAATTTGCTGGTGTTTCAGATTTTGATGCAGGCCTCTGATCTCGCATGTGAAATCAGACACCGCATCTGCGACCCCTGAGGGGTTCACATTTGTGAGATACTCATCGCAAATGCGAAGAGTAGCTGGGCCACACAGATTTCGCATTTGCGAAATAGTCTTCGCATTTGCGAAGCGAGTCTGGGGAAGGGAAGGATCGCAAATGCAATCACAAGGTCGCAATTGCGAACTAATCTTCGCATTTGCGAAGAAGGCAGAGGTATGAGGGGCTTCGCATGTCGCAAATGCGACATCTACAATTGGGTAAATATGACTTAGACGGGATCTTTGATTCATTCTTCAAATTTTCAAACTCAAGAACCCTAGAGATTTTTCAAAGAACTTTTCTTCCCAAATCATTGGTAAGTGATTCTAAACTAGTTTCTTTCAATCTTTCACTACTTTTCCTAATATTTAAACCTAAAATCTAGAGGTGGAAATTGGGGGGTTTTTGGTAGAATTAGGGATTTTTGAAAAATAGGGATTTAGACCTCAAATTGAGGTCAGATTCCAAAATAAATTACATAACCGGGCTCGGGGGTGAATGGGTAATCGGGTTATGGTCCGAATTTCGGGTTTGGACCAAGCAGTCCCGGGTGTTGAATTTTGTTGATTTTTTTATGAATGACCTAAATTGAATTCTTTACAATTGTGGGTGGTTCCTAAGGCTTAATTTGAATCATTTGGTTGGTAATTTGCTAGATATTGTTGGTTCGGAGGCGTGTTTGAAAGGCAATGCTGTGGTTGAGCTTTGACTGGTCTTTGGAGCGAGGTAAGTATTGTGTCTAACCTTAACTTGAGGGAATTAGGAACCCTCGGACTATGTGCTATGTGATTCTCATGTAAGCGGCGTATATGCGAGGTGACGAGTGCTTATACGCCGCCGAATTATCTGTTTTCCCTGATTTTCCGCGTTTCCTTGATTATTTCTTTCCCTTCTTTAACTGTTATGTGCTCTAAATGCTTTCCATGCTTAACTGCTACCTATTAATCAATATCTTCTCCTGTTAATGATGTTAGCTCTTTTCATAGTTTCATGATTCTCTGCTATTTGCTTAAATTGACTTGCTTGCACCTTCTAATTGTTAATTGCGGGATTGGTCTCGCTGTGTGGTATTACTTGTGTAGATTCTTATATGGTACAAGGTTTCCTTTTTGGTTCAGTTTGATATTTATTTATCGTAAAGGTTTTGTTGTCCGAACGGTTGTTTCGACTGTGTACATTGAGTGTTTGGTACTGCTATGATGGGATCAGGCTGCACGTCGCAACATGTGTAATAATGTGGATTGATATGGTGGAATAAGGGTGAATTCGTACTGTACGGTGGGATCGGGTTGCACGCCGCAACAAGTGGAATAACGGTGGATCGATATGGTAAAATAAGAGTGAATTATGATACTAATATTGATACATGGTGGGATCAAGTTACGCGCTTAGCATTTATATGTTATTTACTATTGTTGATATTATTACGGTGAAATAAGGAAGGATTTAGTATTGTTTGGTGGGATCGGGTTGTGCGCCGCAACAACCTATATGTTTCCATTTCTTGAGCTGTGTTGGTTTCCGGTGTTCTTAGTTGAACTGTTAAGGATTGGTAAATTCTGGACGACACTAGTTTATTTCTCGAGGCTGTCGTTATTACTTTCAGTTGACTGTTTTACCTTGTCCTGTATTTCTATTTTCTGTCTTTATTATATACTGCGTACATGTTATAGTGTAAGACCCGCCTTAGCCTCGTCACTACTTCGTCGAGGTTAGGCTCAACACTTATAGAGTACATGGGTCGCTTGTACTCATACTACACTCAGCACTTCTTGTGCAGATTTTGGAGTCGGTCCCAAAGGCGATTATTAGCGTGTTCGGATTGGACAGTTGAAGAGACTTGAGGTACGGCTGTTCCGCGCCCGCAGCTCCTGGAGTCCCCTTCCTCTTTCTATTTAGCTGTGTATTTTTATTCAAATATCTTTGTATTTATTTCAAACCCTTCTATGTACTACTCTAGAAGCTCGTGCACTTGTGTCACCGGGTTCAGGGATTTATAGCAGCTGTTTTACGGTTTTAGCTTTCACATTTATATTTGGATTATTGCAGTTAAATCAGTTCTTCTTCGTTACTTAAATTTAAATTGTTAAAAAGGATAAATTGTTCTACGTTGGTTTGCCTAGCAAGTGAAATGTTAGGAGCCATCACGGTCCCGACGGTGGGAACTCCGGGTCGTGACAGTCTCATTCACTTCAGGGAATGATAAGAACCAGTAGGCCGGCTTTCATGTTTTTTTATTAATAGCCCATTATGTTGCTCGGCAACAAGAAGATGTGAAATAAGTTCAGAATACTTTTTGAATCCCAACTCTCGATATTGCTGCTGCAGGAGCATATTCAAGGCATGAAAAATGGTAAAAGTTTCTCCAACATATCATGATCAATAATATTATCACCACATAATTTCTATTGGGAAATAATTCTGAACATAGCGGAATTATACTCACTAATAGATTTAAAATCTTGTAGCCTTAAATGAGTCCAATCATAACGTGCCTGTGGAAGAACAACCATCTTCAGGTGGTCATATCTATCTTTCAAATTATTCCACAATATGACTTAGTTTTTGACAGTAAGATATTCAATTTTCAAGCCCTCATCAAGTTGATTGTGCAGGAATATCATTGCTTTGGCACGGTCTTGATTTGATGCTTGATTTTAATCATTGATGGTGTCTGCTAGACCCATCGCATCAGGATAAATTTCAGCATCAAGCACCCAAGACATGTAGCTTTTGCCCGATATATTCAGGGCTACAAATTCAAGTTTAGAAAGATTTGACATATTTAGACAAAGAAAGTTCGTACCTTTGATACTTTCAAAATATTTGCTCAAGATGGCAGAGTCTCGTGTTGATAACGTGTTATAAAATAATGACTATAAAGTAAATAAACCAAAGACAAGTATAGAGAGAAACTGATATATTATTCAACTTCAAACTGATGTACATAATGAACTGAAATCTCCTCTATTTATAGAAGAAAGGAAGCTGCTGTGTAAGCTGCTTGTAAGCTCCTACTGCAAGCTGCTGTGTAAGCTTCTTGTAAGTTGTTATTGTACTAGCTATAGATAATCTTCTACATGAGGTAATATTTATCCATAACAAAGTGCCAAAATGATAAGCTTCTTCGGGAGGCTTATTTCTAATATAGTACTAAATAGATAAACATATTTACGGCGGAGTCTAATAATATGAATAAACTTTTTCAGAAAGCTTACTTACAATGGAGTATTAAATAAACATCCATAATATAATATATTTATAATAATAACTTCATTCTAATAAAGTAAAAAAAATGAAATTGTATCCTTTTGTAAGCACTATCATCATACTCGAATTGGGAAGTGGCAAACTGTAGCCGAAACTTTTGTCTTAGCTTTTGGATTATTATATACCGTTTAAGTACGTCGAAGGCTCATTTTAGATTGGAAAGGTTAGCCATAAAATTTGGGAGCTTTTTCCAAATTTTATTTTTAAATATTTATTTGCTTATAGATTTGAACTATTTTGCGGCAGATTTTGAAAATAAAATCTTCAAATCCCAAAAACAGCTCTAGAGCAGTATTTAAAATTTTCTACTCTCAAAACTTCAAATTCTTTTCAAGTAAAATACATGTTCAAATACCATTTCAACTTTCTAAACTCATTTGTTTTATCTCATTTTTAAAAACTCATTTTTTTTAAGTTTCAACCAAATCTATGTACAAACGTTAGCGAAAAATCTACACTTTTGCATATTTGGAAATTTAACATCTTATTATGAAGAAAGACAAGTGGAATCATTTTGAAAATAATTTTATGAATACCATATCTGGTTCTTGTATTTTGATTAACGTTATACCCTCTTTTTTGGCACATTAGAATGCCTTCATTTGACAAGATACACATATATATGGAGTTGGAGGGAATGAAGAGTATAGTTCTTTTGAAATTTCCTCTTTCTCTTCTACTGTCTATATTTGTGTGTATTTTTACATGTTTACATGGTGGTATGCGTGATGTACCAACAATTTATTTGATTGGCCATCTTGTTAGCCCCTTTTACAGTCTAAAGATAAATGATAGGTAAGGTCAATATTACATAAAACACAAAGAATGTTTTTCTTTCCTTTTAATAGAAGAGTTATGAGGTACTTGTCGAAATAGATGGGAACTAGATTGCGGTAAATGGTATCCTTCTTTGACATAAATGTCAGCTCCTTAATGGGGAATGGGGATGAATAGCATTACATAACACAAAATTTGAAGAGAGAATTTATATATAGAAATAAAAATGATTTATCATGAATTAGACTAGTTTCTCACATAGGATTGTTCTATAGATATAATAAAAGGATCTTTTTCAAGTTGAAACGAACATATATTTACATTTATTTTCCTATTAGATTTCAAAAAATTATATACATGTGTTTTTCAACATTCGCAAACCCTAGCTCTATCTACATATCATCAGTTTACTTATGGGGGTCGACGCCAAAGAGAGATGGTTATTGAAAAAAAAAATGTTGTAACTTAAAGCAAATTGCAGCAAAAATAGCAATACTCCAATACTTATGTTCTTGGCATCGCCTAAAAGATGTAGGATTTGGGACATTTGATAAAACTGGAACGTTAAAAGTGGATGGCCTAAAAAGTTGGGTTAAATATATTGAATTTGGTCTCAACTTCGAAGAGATGATGCACTTTTGGCCAACTCACGAAGTGGTTTGTCTGTGGACCGAATCAAGTTATACACAAATGCTCCGGCTAGTGTTCCGATGATTGGACCAACTACATATACCCAAAGACCTGTATAAACATGCTTCACTATTGCTGGACCAATGCTTCTTGCTGGATTCATTGATGCTCCTGAAATTGGCCTGCATTTATAACTTGATTTGATTACATTTTAGACAGAGAAATTAAAGGTTAAAAAATTTACTAAATGAAG
The DNA here is from genome assembly GCF_001879085.1 of Nicotiana attenuata. Taxonomy (NCBI): domain Eukaryota; kingdom Viridiplantae; phylum Streptophyta; class Magnoliopsida; order Solanales; family Solanaceae; genus Nicotiana; species Nicotiana attenuata. The sequence continues at coordinate 72,284,838 of NC_031991.1, forward strand.
CAAGTCATACCCTGCTACAAACACATTCAAAGTTATGGTCATTCCTACTGCTATTCCAGCAACCTGTCCAATCTGCAAGAGTAAAACAAGGTAAATAAAAAAAAGGAAATCATTGTTTTTTCCAGAAAGAAAAGATATATACTAATTAACTTACTATGAATTGTAAATTAAAAAAGAAGAAGCTTACTGCTCTATCATCTGTAGCAACGCCAGAAATGACAAACATGAGAAGGAAAGAAATGATGATTTCGATAGCAAGTGATTGGCCATTAGATCCAACTGGAACAGTACCAAAATAAGCTTGAGGAGTTACGTCAAACAATAGAGCCAGAGTTCCACTGGCCAAAATCGAACCCATTAGTTGAGCTATTATGTACAAAGGTACCTGCATTACATATTAGAGTTGTATTTTAACATCATTTGCAAAACACGTTTTAATTGTTGATTTGATGCCTTTTAATCGAGAAAGATTTGATGCCTTATTTTTTTTTAAAACAAATGATTATCACAGATGATATATTATCCTACATTCTTAGACTTAGTGATGCTGAAACCTGAAAGGTTAACGATTTGATAAATCCTTCTTTTTAGAAAAATATTTACCGCTGCTTATTCTATCCTTCAAATATCCGATAGCCTCGAATAATATGCTGTTTATGGATCTTATATTTACGAAAAAATCTCTCCTTATTGTGAAAGTTACTCATAGTGTAATTTTAATACTAATACTAGCTAGTAGTAAGATACCAAATTACAATTTTAATTCTTATAATTTACTAGGATAACTTATATGCACCAACTTTTAGAATACCATATAATTTAATATGGTGCATGTAGCTGATAATTAACAGTGTAATTTACAATCTTAGTAACTAATACAATGAAAAAAACCTTATGTTGCGTCGAACTATCCAAAACGCTACCGCACCCGTATTGAATCTTTCAAAAAGACACTACTTTTGGAAGATCTGACACACACTCCGAAATTTTCAAAGAGTTCGAGCAACATAAAAAAACAGTACATACTTGTTTCCACGGGAAGCGGCCGAAGATGCTGAAAGTAATAGTGACAGCAGGATTAAAATGAGCTCCTGATATATGTCCCACGGTATAAACCATCACCATCACGATTAGTCCCCATGTCACACATATCCCAGGAAACGTAACGCTCCCATAGATCTTATTCACTGCAACTGATCCACACCCTGCAAATATTACAAAGTACGTCCCTATAGCCTCCGCTATCAACTGCAAAGTCAAACACAACCCGATCCATCAAATTAAATAAAATTAATTATTTGATACTGGCTCAGTCATGGCATTACTTATGCCTAATTAATTTTACCTTTTGTGCGATGACAACGACAGAAACGGATGAACAAAATCCGACATTGGAATCGGACTGGGAGGCTGCATGGATATTGCCTTCTTCCATCTGGGAGATTTCTTCTTCTCGATTGCCATCCTTCTTTGCCATTGTTCTTAATTGAAAGAGTTGATAAGTTAGGAAAATATAAGGGTTTTTTTTTTTCTTCAGGATGTCGCCAAAAGGCTTATTTCATAATAATAATACTTAGAGCTAAATATGATATATAGGACAGGAAGGATAATGATAGGTTTTGCTTTAGATTACCTAAATAAGGATAAGATCCATAGTTGGAGAGTTTTTTGGAGGGTGGAGTTTTACAAAATGCTGACAAATCCCGTATTTTATAGTTATCTAGTTAATAGTGCAAATTCAAAGGGATATTACGGATTGGAGTTTGCAGCTTATTAATATTGAAACTCCATCCTGCACTATCGAGCAAAACTCCTCCCCTCTACTCAGTACGATCTCTTCCCCAACTACAAATACATTCTCAACTGATTAAAAAGGAAAGAAAAGATATGTAGGATTTTTACGGTTTATTAGGAATATCGTGGAGAACGTTGAATGTTTCAAACTTTGAATCAGTATAATACTATTTTTTCCGTAAATATCTGAAATTTTGCATGGTTGTTGTATACGGGTAAAATAGGGCTTGCCCGACTTTGCCAGTTAATCGAGACCGGGGAATCACGTCGATTTTGCCCGATTTTGCACAACTAGCTCGAGGGTGTACTAGCTCGAGGGCTCTGTCCAAACATTGGTTTGCTTTACATTATTGTCAATTTCCATCACTTATCTTTACGTTTATCAATCGGTATTAGGTGAATCACGTATCCTTAAAACCATATTATAAGTTTAATTGTTATCCAGTTTTTAGGGTAAACAGTTTGGCGCCCACCGTGAGGCTAAGGATAATAGTGATTGCCTGGTATTAATTCTCGTAACACACACTACTTTACGTTTGTTCTTTTGAGCATCTTTGATTTCAGGGTCAACATGTCTAACTCGCAAGCAGTACCCACTCATGCCGATGACGGCCTCGGTTTCTACAAAGAAAACGGTAATGTAGCCGCCCCAGGAATCGAAGTGCCTCAAGCTGTCCACGAGGGAGTACCTATCGCAGACCCCGTCAATGTCAGTTCGCATATCACCCTAAATGCAAATCTGGGCGTCGACCCTGGAAATAGTATCCGTAGAAATGCCCGAGCAGCCGATCAGAACGCACAGAGCGGTGAAGAAGGCGGAATTAGACTTGGAGTGATATTCGAAATGCTGCAGACTCAGCAAGCTGCTATAGCACAACTCCAAAATCAGAATCGAGCACCAAGTAGAATTGAGCTCGAAACATCACAAGAGGTTGTTAATAGAGTTGAACCTGTACCGGAGAAACCAAATGCTAATGAATCGGGGACTGACCCCGCCATTATGAAGATGCTTGAAGAGCTCACTGAACGGATAGAATCAGGTGAAAAGAAAATCGAGGCTAATGAAAAAAAGGTAGAAACATACAACTCACAAGTGGACCAAATACCGGGGCACCCCCGATCATAAAGGGTTTGGATTCGAATAAGTTCGTGCAGAAGCCTTTCCCTCAAAGTGCGGCTCCGAAGCCCATTCCTAAGAAATTCCGTGTCCCAGACATCCCCACATACAATGGGACCACCGATCCTAATGAGTAGGTTACTTCGTACACATAAGGGAAATGACTTCGAAGATGATGAAATTGAATCCGTTCTATTGACGAAATTTGGAGAAACTTTATTGAAAGGTGCCATAATATGGTATCATAACTTACCACCCAACTCTATTGATTCGTTTGCTATGCTCGCAGATTCTTTTGTAAAAGCCCACGCCAGAGCCATTAAAGTTGCAACGAGGAAATCGGACCTCTTCAAAGTAAGACAAAAGGATAACAAGATGCTCAGGGAATTCGTATCTCGGTTCCAAACGGAACGAATGGATTTGCCTCCAGTCATCGACGACTGGGCTGTTCAAGCTTTTACACAAGGTCTCAACACTCGGAGCTCCATAGCTTTGCAACAGTTAAAGCAAAATTTAATCGAATATCTAGCTATCACTTGGGCCGATAATGGGTATCAGTTGAAGATTAGGGTCGAAGATGATCAATTGGGAACTCTAGTTGGTTTGATTTATCCCAACAGGTCCGTGGACAGAGTTAAAAGGGATGTCGATCAGGAACCACGATCAAATAGAGACAGGTACCGGCCATACAGTGGAGATCGGAGAAATAACAGGCCCGGACGCAACCCCATACGAAATGATAGAAGAAATGATCGGGGACAGAGTTCCCGAGGACTTATGAGCAAGAGTGGTTTCGGTAGGGATGACGGATCCAGGGAAGCACCTCGGTTGTCAGAATACAACTTCAGCATCGATGCATCGGGTATTGTATCAGCCATCGGTCGGATTAAGGACACTAGATGGCCCAGACCCTTACAGACTAATCTAGCTCAAAGGAATCCAAATCAAGTGTGCAAATATCTCGGAACCCATGGTCAACAAAACCGAAAACTGCAGACAATTAAAGGAGGAGGAAGCTCGTTTATTCAACGAAGGTCATCTTCGAGAGTTCTTGAGTGACCAAGCTAAAAATCACTTCAGAGACAGGGATGCAAATAGGAAAAACAAACAGGAGGAACCGTAGCACGTGATTCATATGATCGTTGGTGGGGTCGATATTCCTCAGGGCCCGACATTCAAACGCACCGTTACAACCAGAAGGGAGAAGCGTACCCGGGACTACTTACTAGAAGATACCTTGTCTTTCAACGATGAGGATGCAGAAGGGATCGAACAGCCTCACAATGACGCACTGGTAATATCTATCCTTATGAATAAAATTCAAGTTAAACGTGTGTTGGTTGATCCAGGTAGTTCGACAAATATTATTCGATCGAGGGTCATAGAGCAACTCAGCCTCCAGGATCAAATCGTGCCTGCGGCTCGAGTACTCAACGATTTCAACATGGCGAGTGAAACCACCAAGGGGGAAATCATTTTGCTAGTAAACGTGGCCGGAACTATCCAGGAAATGAAGTTCCATGTAATCAATGGTGATATGAGATATAATGCACTGCTCGGAAGACCTTGGATTCATAATATGAGGGCAGTACCTTCAACGCTTCATCAAGTCTTGAAATTCCCAACACTGGGAGGAATCAAAATGGTGTATGGCAAACAACCCGCAACCAAAGAAATGTTTGCAATTGATGAGGTAATACCAGTATCGGCGCTATCATCAATGGAGGGACCGAAATCGAAAGGAAAGCAAGAAGTCAAATAGCAACCACAGTCACTGGCTCGACCAGATCGGAGCAGCAAGAAACTTTCGAGGATGATGATTATATGATACCTCGAACCTTCGTAATCCCCAATGATTCTGATGCCACTAGTTCAACGGTTGAAGAGCTGGAACAAGTCATATTGATCGAGCATCTGCCCGATCGGAAGGTATACCTGGGCACGGGGTTAACTCCCGAGCTTAGGGAAGACTCATTAAATTCCTTATTAAAAATATGGATTGTTTTGCTTGGTCCCACCTTGACATGACAGGGATCCCACCGGAGATTACCACTCATCGATTGAGCTTGGACCCAAAGTTCAGACCGGTAAAGCAAAAGAGAAGGCCACAGTCCGAGGTTAAGCATGCATTCATCAAGGATGAGGTAACCAAACTTCTCAAAATAGGGTCCATTCGGGAAGTAATATATCCTGAATGGCTAGCAAACGTAGTCGTAGTCCCTAAAAAGGGGAATAAAATCAGAATGTGCATAGACAATAAATACTTAAACAAATCATGCCCTAAAGATTACTTGCCTTTGCCGAATATCGATCGCATGATCGATGCCACGTCCGGCCACGAGACCCTCAGCTTTCTCGATGCATACTCCGGGTACAATCAAATACAAATGAACCCGGAGGATCAGTAAAAGACTTCGTTCATTACTAAGTACGGTACTTATTGCTATAATGTAATGTCGTTTGGGTTAAAAATGCTGGTGCTACTTATCAATGCCTAGCAAATCGAATGCTCGAAGAACATATAGGTAAATCAATGGAGGTTTATATTGATGACGTGTTAGTTAATTCCCTGCGCGTTGAGGACCATTTGATACATTTGCAGGAAACCTTCAACATATTGAAAAAATACAACATGAAGCTCAATCCTATGAAATGTGCATTCGGAGTCGTTTCGGGAAAGTTCCTCGGCTTTATGATGTCAAATTGGGGAATCGAGATCAACCCCGATAAAATCAAGGCAATCGAAGACATCACAGTCGTGGACAGAGCTAAGGCCGCATAGCCACCGTAGGCCGTTTCATCTCGAGGTCTTCGGATCGAAGTCACAGGTTCTTCTCACTGCTCAAAAAGAAGAACAATTTCGCTTGGACCCCGGAATGCCAACAGGCGTTGGAAGAGTTAAGCGGTATCTTTTGAGCCCCTCATTGCTTCATACTCCGAAAGCGGACGAGCAACTCTATTTATATTTGGCAGTCTCGGAAGTTGCGGTAAGTGGTATCCTAGTTCGAGAATAGCAAGGTACGCAATTTCGTGTTTACTATGTTAGCCGAACTTTAGGTGAAGCGGAGATCCGGTACCCACACTTAGAAAATCGTATTTTCTATGTCACCCAATTTGTGTTGTAACCACTTACCCCTTTTACAACTTTTTGCACAAGCCCGAACTCTCGGGCTGATTGGCCAAACGGGCCGTGGAGATTAGCGGGTACGATATTGATATCAACCCCGAACAACCATCAAGTCTCAAATCTTGGCAGACTTCGTGGCCTACTTCACGCCAGCCCTCGTACCCGAGGCCGAAAAGGAAGTATTTTTAAAATCGGGTACATCCTCAGGGGTGTGGACCCTCTTCACGAACGGCGCTTCGAATGTGAAGGGGTCGGGGCTAGGCATCATTTTTGATCCACCCACAAGCAATACGATTAGACAATCTATCAAAACCCCTAAGTTGACTAACAATGAGGTCGAGTATGAGGCCATGATTGCATGTCTCGAACTAGCTAAAGACTTGGGAGCAGAAGTCATTGAGTCCAAATATGACTCCCTAGTTGTGGTTAATCATGTCAACAGGACCTTCGAGGTTCGAGAAGATCGAATGCAGAGGTACTTGGACAAACTACAGGTAACCCTGCACCAGTTTAAAGAATGGACCCTACAGCATGCCCTCACAAATTTGGGGTCATCGATCGAAGATGACGAAATTAGCTCGGGGACTGTCGTGCAACTTTTGAAGCCGGTAATCGAATAAGGCCACGCCGAAATAAACTCCTCAAGCCTAACTTGGGATTGGAGGAATAAATACATCGAGTATCTAAAAACGGGAAGCTTCCATCGGACCCTAAGGAATCAAGGACTCTACGCAAAGGCTGCATGATTCGCATTGGCCAAAGATGGCACGTTATACAGAAGGATGTTCGCTAGACCATTGGCAGTATTGTTTTGGTTCGGGAGACACCGACTACGTTCTACGAGAAATTTATGAGGGTACTTGTGGGAACCATTCCGGTCCCGAATCACTAGTTCACAAAGTCATCAGAGCGGGATACTACTGGGTCAATATGGAAAAAGATACTAAGGACTTCGTTCAAAAATGCGACAAGTGCCAAAGCTATGCACCGATGATCCACCAGCCCGGAGAACAACTTCATTTAGTCCTATCCCCATGGCCGTTCATGAAATGGGGAATGGATATCGTCGGCCCTCTGCCATCCTCCCCAGGTAAAGCCAAATTCATTTTATTTATGATTGACTATTTCTCTAAGTGGGTTGAAGCACACGCTTTCGAGAAATTCAGAGAAAAAGAAGTTATAGAATTCATCTGGGATCACATCATATGCCGATTCAGGATACCCACCGAGATAGTATGCGACAATGGAAAACAATTTATCGACAGAAAAATAATGAAGTTCCTCGAAGATCACAAAATAAAAATGATGTTATCGACGCCGTATCATCCTAGTGACAGGCCGAATCAATAAACAAGACCATCATTCAGAATCTAAAGAAAAGGTTGAACGACGCTAAGGGAAAATGGAGAGAAATTTTGCCCGAAGTCCTTTGGGCATATCGAACAACGTCAAAATCTAGTACGGGGGCAACACTGTTCTCCTTAGTATATGGTGCCGAAGCTCTGATTTCGGTCGAGGTCGGGGAACCTAGCGTCAGGTTTCGATACACAACGAAAGAGTCGAATCACAAGGCTATGAACACAAGCCTCGAACTGTTAGATGAAAAACGGGAGGCCTCCCTCGTTAGAATGGCAATACAGAAGTAGCGCATCAAAAGATACTACAACCGAAGAGCCGATCTTTGCCACTTTCGAATCGGGGACTTAGTTTTGAGAAAAGTCACCCTCAACACTCGAGACCCAAACAAAGGGATGCTCGGCCCAAATTGGGAAGGACCGTATCAGGTCCTCGGTGTCATCGGAAAGGGATCTTACAAACTTGGCACGATGAACGGCGAACAATTGCCAAATAATTGGAACATATCGCTCCTCAAATGATATTATTGCTAAGGTATGACTTTCTCCTTTTTCATTTGTATTTGATGCTAACTTATTGTAGGTGTTCGATCGAAAACATTGAGAAATTCTTCAACACAAAGACCTTAGGTTTTAAACCACGTGTTGCACTCTTTTTCCCTCAAATCATTTTTTTGTCCCAAATGGGTTTTTCCGGCGAGGTTTTTGACGAGGCAACAATTATTTGTGCTACCTAGGGACAATTCAACAGTATCTTAGGCCTCTTTGCAATCAACCTCGAATACTGGGGGGCATCTGTCACGACCCGGATTTCCCACCATCGAGAGTCGTGATAGCGCCTACTATCGGAGCTAGGCAAGCCAAACATTTAAAACATTTTTACTGATTTCATTCAAACAATACAATAAACGAGAACAATAAATAAGCGGAATATTTTAGATTAATACAACTGAAAACCAAAAATGCGGAAGTTTGAAACATAGTTCTACCCAGAGTCTGGTGTCACTAGCTCACGGACTACTATAGAATGCTAAAAACAAGTCTGAAAGGAAATACATAGTGTTTGTTTGATACAAGGTAAACAAACTAAAACATAGAAGGGACTTCGGCCTGCGAACGCCCGCTAGGCTACCTCGTGAGTCCCTGGACTGAAGATAGCTCCCGGAAATCCTACTGCTGCGGTCCAAAAGCTGCTCCCTGATCTGTGCGCAAAAATGCACAGAGTGTAGCATCAGCACAATCAACCCCATGTGCTGGTAAGTGCCTGGCCTAACCCCGCCGAAGTAGTGACGAGGCTAGACAGGACCTACCAAAAACAACCTGTATAGATATATATACATATACAAGAGCAACGGAAATAATAACAGAAGATATCAAGTAAAGCTGGGAAGGGGGCATGCTCGGGGATAACAAATGAAGACGAATTATTAGAAATAACAGCAGAACTACTCCGGGTTTCCATGATATATATAGTGGACGGCGTGCCACACGATCCCATATTATAATACATAAGTGGTCGGCGCGCCACAGGATCCCATTTCATAACATATATAGTGGTCGGCGTGCCACACGATCCCATTTCATAATATATAAGTGGACGGCGTGCCACACGATCCCATATTTATAGTATATAAGTGGACGGCGTGCCACACGATCCCATATTATAGTATATAAGCGGACGACGTGCCACACGATCCCACACTATAGTTCAAAATATCTGACTTTATAGAGAAGGCCCCATTAGGGAAATTCGACAACATAACACTTTAACCCGGCAAGGGTACAGCTAACAGCCCAAATATCCCGGCTAGGGAGAGTACATAATAATAGTCTACACGTCCCGGCAAGGGAATAATCACAACACATCCTCTTTTAAATCACTTCTTTCTCCACTATCACATTCTTGTTCGAGCCAACGCTCCAAAATATACCAATCACAATTCTTCCTCAACCGTTCACATTATATGAAATTTATCGAGTAAACAGGGAAATTGTGTCACATCATTCGAATTACAAGAAATTAAGACTCACGGTCATGCTAGACTCCGGTGCATAGACAACCGTCACCATGCCTATACACCATACTCCACATTTAGCAAGTAGCAAATAACATCCTAATCCTATTCCCTCAAGCCAAAGTTAGAACAAACACTTACCTCGGTCCAAAGAATAGCAATCAACCCTCAAATACCGCCTTTCCTCTACAATCCGACTCCGAAACAATGGTATCTAGTCATAATTAGTTCAATAATATCAATAAGGGCTCAAAAATATAATCTCATAGCCTAGAAATGAAATTCCCATCATTCTTCCAAAAATACCAAAATTCGACACCGGTCCCACATGGTCCAAACACGAGGCTCGGACCAAAACCCAATCACCCATAACCCCACGAGTTCAAATATACAATTTATTTCAAGATTCGACCCCAAATTGAGGTTGAATCTCCCAAAATCCCCAAAACCCTAGCTCTACCCAAAACCCTTAATTTCTACTTTGGTTTCATAATTTAGGTCTAGGAATTCAGTAATTAATGAAGAAGAGTGAAGGAATTAGGTGGGAAATTACTTACCCAAAGACTTTGGTGAAGAAGAGCTTCAAAAATCGCCCCTAGAGCTTGGAGAAGACAAGTTTTATGAAGAAATGGGAAAAATCCCGTAATGGGTCTGTTTTGAGCTTTTAAAATTAACTGGGCAAAAATGCCCTTCGCGTTCGCGGGAAAGGAGCCGCGTTCGCGAAGGGTTAATTCAACAGACCATCGCGTTCGCGATGAGGAGGCTGCGAACGCGAAGAGAAAGACTGGAGGGTCCAGGGAAATTAACTACGCGAACGCGTGAATTAGTTCGCGAACGCGAAGAAGGTGGAATTAAAGCTACGCGAACGCGGGAATAGGTTCGCGAACGCGAAGAAGGGGACCCGGCCAGCATCGCGATCGCGTAAGGGCGACCGCGAAGAACAAACCTGGCCTGCAACAGCTGAAGGAAAACCTGCTATATTTCTAAGTGTAAAATCACCCCGAACCACCTCCAATTCACTCCCGAGCCCTCGGGGCTCCTAACCAATCACACACACTAACTCAATAACATCCTACGAACTTACTCGAGCGATCAAATCGCCAAAATAACATCAAAATCCATGAATCAAGCCTCAAAATCATCATTTTCATTTCAAACTTCTTAAACTTCTAACTTTAGATATTTAGGTCCGAAACACGTCAAATGACATCCGATTTCGACCAAACTTTACAGAAAGCGCTTAACACCTATTTAAGACTTGTACCGGGCGTCGGAACCAAAATACGAGCCCGATACCATGGTCTTTTAATCAATTTTCATTTCCATTTTCCTTAAGAATTTCAGAAAAACAATTTCACAGAAAAATTCATTTCTCGGGCTCTCGACCTCGAAATTCGACTCCGGGCATATGCCCGAGTCTCATATTTTTCTACGGACCCTCCGGGACCGCCAAATCACGGGTCCATGTCCGTTTACCAATGTTGACCAAAGTTAACTTTAGCAATATTAATATCAAAATTCTTCAAATTTTTCACAAAAGTTCACATATTTCAACATAAAAGCTTTCCGGCTTCGCGCCCGGACTATGCACGCAAATCGAGGCAACTAAAAGCGAGGTTTTCAAGGCCTTGGAAGCACGGAAATAGGAAGAAGTCCGGTGATGACCCTTTGGATCGTCACATTCTCCACCTCTAAAACAACCGTTCGTCCTCGAACGGACAAAGGAAAGAAGTACCTGAGTCAGGGAATAGGTGAGGATAACGGCTCCGCATATCAGACTCGGACTCCCAGGTCGATGCCTCAGGAGGCTGACCTCTCCACTGAACACGTACTGATGGAAAACTCTTCGACCTCAACTGTCGAACCTGCCGGTCTAGAATGGCTACCGGCTCCTCCTCGTAAGACAGATCCTTGTCCAACTGGACAATGCTGAAATTTAACACGTGGGCTGGATCGCCGTGATACCTCCGAAGCATGGACACATGAAACACTGGATGCACGGCTGACAAGCTGGGCGGCAAGGCAAGTCTGTAAGCCACCTCTCCCACACGATCGAGAATCTCAAATGGGCCAATGAACCTAGGGCTAAGCTTGCCCTTCTTCCCAAATCTCATCACGCCCTTCATAGGCGACACTCGGAGCAAGATCTGCTCACCAACCATGAAAGCTACATCTCGAGCCTTACGATCCGCATAACTCTTTTGCCGCGACTGAGCCGAACGAAGCCTGTCCTGAATGATCTTGACCTTATCCAAGGCCTCCTGAACTAAATCTGTACCCAATAACCGAGCCTCCCCCGGCTCAAACCATCCGACTGGAGACCGACATCGTCTACCATACAACGCCTTATATGGAGCCATCTGAATGCTGGACTGGTAGCTGTTGTTGTAGGCGAACTCTGCTAAAGGCAAAAACTGGTCCCACGAGCCTCCGAAATCAATGACACAGGCTCGGAGCATATCCTCCAATATCTGAATAGTCCTCTCGGACTGGCCGTCCGTCTGAGGATGGAACGCTGTGCTCAACTGAACCTGGGTGCCCAACTCCTGCTGAACTGCTCTCCAGAAGCGCGAGGTAAACTGCGTACCCCGATCCGAAATAATAGATACCGGCACCCCATGAAGGCGAACAATCTCTCGGATGTAGATCTCAGCTAACCTCTCCGATGAATAAGTGGTTGCAACAGGAATAAAATGCGCTGACTTGGTCAGCCTATCAACAATGACCCAAATAGCATCAAACTTCTTCCGAGTCATCGGAAGTCCAGTAACGAAATCCATAATAATCCTCTCCCACTTCCACTCGGGAAGCTCAATCCTCTGAAACAACCCACCAGGGCTCTGATGCTCATACTTAACCTGCTGACAGTTCAAACACCGAGCCACATATGCAACAATATCTTTCTTCATCCTACGCCACCAATAAAGCTGCCGCAAGTCCTGATACATCTTTGCGGCGCCCGGGTGAATAGAATACCGAGAAATATGGGCCTCCGCTAAGATCAACTCTCGAATCCCATCGACATTTGGCCCACAAACTCGTCCCTGCAACCTCAAAACACCATCATCATCTAAGGTCACCTTCGTGGCACCTCCACGCTGCACCGTGTCTCTCAGGACACACAAATGGGGATCATCAAACTGCCGATCACGGATACGCTCCAATAATGAAGAACGAGCGACCGTACAAGCTAGCACTCTGCTAGGCTCAGAAATGTCCAACCTCACAAATCGATTGGCCAGGGCCTGAATATCCAAAGCAAGCGGTCTCTGGCTGACCGGAACATAAGCAAGACTACCCATGCTGGCGGACTTCCTACTCAATGCATCGGCCACCACATTGGCCTTCCCCGGGTGGTACAAAATAGTAACATCATAATCCTTCAATAGCTCCAACCACCTCCTCTGCCTCAAGTTCAACTCCTTCTGCTTGAACAAGTACTGCAGACTCTTGTGATCAGTGTACATCTCACACGTCACACCATATAAGTAATGCCTCCAAACCTTCAAAGCATGAACAATGGCTGCCAACTCTAGATCATGAACCGAATAATTCTTCTCGTGGATCTTCAACTGCCTCGAAGCATAAGCAATGACTCTGCCATCCTGCATCAATACAGCACCGAGCCCAATACGGGAAGCATCACAATAAAGTGTATAGGGCCCTGAACCTGAGGGCAAAACCAATACCGGTGCCGTAGTCAGAGCTGTCTTGAGCTTCTGAAAGCTCGCCTCACACTCATCCGACCATCTGAACTGGGCACCCTTCTGGGTCAATCTNGGCCCCATTAGGGAAATTCGACAACATAACACTTTAACCCGGCAAGGGTACAGCTAACAGCCCAAATATCCCGGCAAGGGAGAGGTACATAAGTAATAAGTCTACACGTACCCGGCAAGGGAATAATCACAACACATCCTCTTTAAATCACTTCTTCTCCACTATCACATTCTTGTTCGAGCCAACGCTCCAAAATATACCAATCACAATTCTTCCTCAACCGTTCACATTATATGAAATTTATCGAGTAAACAGGGAAATTGTGTCACATCATTCGAATTACAAGCAATTAAGACTCACGGTCATGCTAGACTCCGGTGCATAGACAACCGTCACCATGCCTATACACCATACTCCACATTTAGCAAGTAGCAAATAACATCCTAATCCTATTCCCTCAAGCCAAAGTTAGAACAAACACTTACCTCGGTCCAAAGAATAGCAATCAACCCTCAAATACCGCCTTTCCTCTACAATCCGACTCCGAAACAATGGTATCTAGTCATAATTAGTTCAATAATATCAATAAGGGCTCAAAAACATAATCTCATGGCCTAGAAATGAAATTCCCATAATTCTTCCAAAAACACCAAAATTCAACACTGGTCCCACATGGTCCAAACACGAGGCTCGGACCAAAACCCAATCACCCATAACCCCATGAGTTCAAATATATAATTTATTTCAAGATTCGACCCCAAATTGAGGTTGAATCACCCAAAACCCTAGCTCTACCCAAAACCCTTAACTTCTACTTTGATTTCATAATTTAGGTCTAGGAATTCAGTAATTAATGAAGAAGAGTGAAGGAATTAGGTGGGAAATTACTTACCCAAAGACTTTGGTGAAGAAGAGCTTCAAAAATCGCCCCTAGAGCTTGGAGAAGACAAGTTTTATGAAGAAATGGGAAAAATCCCGTAATGGGTCTGTTTTGAGCTTTTAAAATTAACTGGGCAAAAATGCCCTTCGCGTTCGCGGGAAAGGAGCCGCGTTCGCGAAGGGTTAATTCAACAGACCATCGCGTTCGCAATGAGGAGGCTGCGAACGCGAAGAGAAAGACTGGGGGGTCCAGGGAAATTAACTACGCGAACGCGTGAATTAGTTCGCGAACGCGAAGAAGGTGGAACTAAAGCTACGCGAATGCAGGAATAGGTTCGCGAACGCGAAGAAGGGGACCCGGCCAGCATCGCGATCGCGTAAGGGCGACTGCGAACGCGAAGAACAAACCTGGCCTGCAACAGCTGAAGGAAAACCTGCTATATTTCTAAGTGTAAAATCACCCCGAACCACCTCCAATTCACTCCCGAGCCCTTGGGGCTCCTAACCAATCACACACACTAACTCAATAACATCCTACGAACTTACTCGAGTGATCAAATCGCCAAAATAACATCAAAATCCATGAATCAAGCCTCAAAATCATCATTTTCATTTCAAACTTCTTAAACTTCTAACTTTAGATATTTAGGTCCGAAACACGTCAAATGACATCCGATTTCGACCAAACTTTACAGAAAGCGCTTAACACCTATTTAAGACTTTTACCGGGCGTCGGAACCAAAATACGAGCCCGATACCATGGTCATTTAATCAATTTTCATTTCCATTTTCCTTAAGAATTTCAGAAAAATAATTTCATAGAAAAATTCATTTCTCGGGCTCTCGACCTCGAAATTCGACTCCGGGCATATGCCCGAGTCTCATATTTTTCTACGGACCCTCCGGCACCGCTAAATCACGGGTCCGGGTCCGTTTACCAAAAATTTTGACCAAAGTCAACTTTAGCAATATTAATATCAAAATTCTTCAAATTTTTCACAAAGTTCACATATTTCAACATAAAAGCTTTCCGGCTTCGCGCCGGGACTGCGCACGCAAATTTTTCAAGGCCTCGGAAGCACGGAAATAGGAAGAAGTTCGGTGATGACCCTTTGGGTCGTCACAGCATCACTCTCGGATGTTGTGTTCTCAAGGAAAATACTTCGTATCAACAGGGTCTCGATAGGTAAATTTTGTAAAGGGCCAAACTGTCAAATGAACCGTGTCCATGTAGATTACTCGAACCTGGCAAAACATGTACGCATGATCTATTGAAAGTAGTATTTTTTTCCTTTCCAGATGTTCCATGCCTTAATAAAATTCCTACTTTACAATTTCTACTTTATTTATGATCTATTGCAGAAACTAGATCAAGCGCCGATCGCGACTAAAGCTCGAGCAATCAACCCCGTACTAGGGGACTGTCGTCCAAAAATCGACATGTTCGAAATACCAAACTTCGAGACCATAAGACCTTGAAAAGGCAACCCTCGGTTTTATAGGCCACGGCCACCCCACCCGGGGGCTGACGCTTCGAACAAGTTCGAAGCATAATTGAGAAACAAGCCCAAAGGGCAAATCTCAAGTTAAAGGCTACGACCAAACTAACACGGTTCGGAGACGTTCGAATTCCGTAACAAAACAGGCCTTCTAATATTTTTACAAAACTGGTTAAAATAGTCTACCCTCGGCAAAGTTACATAGGGTATCGATAACATCAACTCTCAAAAACCTTAAGGGGTACCAAGTTGTTCGAACTCTCGAACAAGCTTATGCTAAGGCATAACAAAGTAAAAGGTTTTCAATAACACCGAATCCTGATGGGTACAGATTTATCTCATGCTAAGGCATAACAAATTTTTATGTGATTAAACTTCTTAAGCCGAAAAGGAAAAAAGCCACTCTTTTGAGGCCATATCGGTCCAATTCAAGAGCCTAAGGACCATTATATTGAGTTCGAAAACCCACGCTCACTCAACTGACACCTAAGGATTTTTTCTACTCCGAGTTTGAGCAAGTATGCACTCGATTATAGAGACTATACTAATCCGACTTCGACAAAATTTCGCAAGGCAATGAAGTGAGTCAAAATTCTCACAAGATATAAAGTATATCCAAATTATCATAAGGCGAATAGCAAAACAAAGTTTTCACAAAACATAAATTGGAGACGAGTTAGAAAGAAAAGAGATCTTTCATATATGCAAAAATATTTACAAAGACCCCTCGGGGTATTGCACAAAAAAATCTGAAAAAGAAAAAAATTCTAAGTGCCTAATCTTCCCCGGGACCCTCATCTTCATATTCTCCACTCTCGGATCCACTCGCGCTCTCGGAGTCATCATCAGAAGAAGAAAGCAGCGCTTTAGCTTCGGCCTCGAGTACTTTCGCGTTCCCGATATCGACAGCAAGGTCAAAGCCACGAGCATTTATCTCCTCGAGAGTATCTCTCCGAGACTATCATTTGGCATGCTCGGCAATACAGAATGCTCGAGCGTGAGCAGCATCAGAAATTTCTTTTGCTCGAGCTTAAGCGGCCTCGGCATCGGATGGGTAGACAGCAGCAATTGCCTCAGCATCGGTTTTAGCCGTCTCAACCTCGGATTTGGCTTTTGCCAATTCGATGGCCAACCAAGGCTCGAGCTCCTCCATTTTCTTGGCCTGAGCTGAGCCTTCCTCCTTCATGTTTTGGAGCTGACGTTTGGCCGATGACAGTTGGGCCCGAGAAGTCTCCTTCTTCGAGGCAAGGCGGTCCATGTTTTGATTCCACCCCAAGGTCTCCGCCTCCTTCGTGATGGCCTCCTCACGGAGCTGCTCGATCTTCTCGGCCTTCTCACCTGCATGATTGAACTATTAGTCATCATCCCCGAACTGATACATCACACTTCTAAAAAAATTTCATTACCTGCTCAATCAGGTCGGTTTGCTCTTTATGGCCTGTGGCCAATTCTGCTCGGAGGACCTTGATCTCCTCTTCTTTTTGCCCACTAAGAAGTTTGAGGGCATCTCTCTCCTCCATGAGCCTCTTCAGATCGGCCTCACACCGGTTCATCTCTGCCCGGGATTTAGAAAACGCTTCCCGATGAAGCATCAAGGCCTATGAAGAAAGAAAGGAAATCAGGCAAAAGTATTGATAAAGGGAGCTAAGGCTTACATGACTCTGGAGTCGATGAGCCTCATCGAAGATACTCGATGCATCACCCAGATAGGAAGCATCTTCGACTCTCGTTAAGCAATTGTGAAAAAGGTCCTCCCCTTCATGGGCCATTCCTACATCGGGGGTCTCCATGGCCTGGGCCTCCTGAACTTGCCCCTCGGAAAATGTGGGGAGGGGCGGCGAATCATCAACGTCTATTTCCCCAAGCAAGTCACTTGGGGCGTTATTTTCATTTCGAAGGGCTTCGAAACCTACCCCTTCCAACACATCCGCCGATTTTTCGTCACGGTGGGAGGCATCGTCAGTCTCCGACGGCTTGGGAACTTTGCTCGGGCCATCTCCCGAGATCTCCTTGGTCCGAGGCTGAACCTCTTCGATCATTAACGGCTCAGCGGCCTTGGGGACCTCGGTGCTCCTCTTTTGAGCCACCAGCTCATAGTCAGCGTCACCATTTTCCTCTTCTTCATCTCGTAGTCGCTGAGCTACATCGACAGGCAGGGAGGAGGTTTCATTCTTCGACTTACGGGCCTTGTTCTTTTTAGGCTTTGGAGTCTCGGAGGGCGAGACCCTTTTTCTTTTCTTCTCCTTCGATGGCTTCGGGATCGGGGACAGAACCTCCTCCTCCCCAGACGGGGGCATCATGACGGCAATGTCTCCCAGGCCTATGTGAAAAGAAACCAAGTGAATGAGAGAGGAAACATTTCGGAAAAAGATCATCAAATACATGAAAAGAAGCTTACCATGATTTTTGGCCTCCCATCGGCCCCTTTCCAAATCGCGCTACGAGCGCTCGGCATATGAAGAAGTCGAGGCCAGTTTCCGAACCCAGCCCTCAAGATTCGGAATTCCACCAGGCATCCAAGAAACCACTGCATCGTAGGAAAAGGTACCAATAAAAAAAGGCAAAAGAAACATCACAATAAACAGAAGCTGTAAGTGGGTTTGTACTTACGCTTCATGTTCCATTGCTCGGGGAAAGGCATCTTTTCAGCCGGGATTTTTTCGGAAGTCCTCACTCGAACGAACCGACCCATCCATCCTTGATACTTGTCCTTGTCTATGCTCGAGAACAACACCTTGGTAGCCTGACGCTGAAGCCTTATTAACCTATCTCGATAGAGACAGGGGATGTACATTCTGATAAGATGGTTGAGGGTGAAAGACATCCCTTCGACCTTGCTCACGAAAAATCGGAGCAGAATAACGATCCGCCAAAAGAAGGGGTGGATTTGACCTAGGGTTACTCGATATTGGCGGCAAAAGTCGATGATGACGGGATCGACAGGGCCCAGCGTGAAAGGGTAAGTGTAAACACTTAGAAACCCTTTCACGTAAGTAGTGATGTCCTCTTCATGGGTCAGAATCACCACCTCTTTGTCTCCCCAGTTGCGATCCCTCTTCACCTGCTCGAGGTCGTCCTCAGTTATCGAGCATATATATCTCGACATATGCTCACATCGGCCAGGGACTGACGAAGTTTTCTCGACTTTAAAGTCAGAAGAAAGATCACACACCCCAGGAACACACTCCTCGAGACGTGGCTCCACCGGCATTTTATCGCCGGCCGGCCTCGATGAAGAAGCTTTTTCCTTTTGGGGAGCGGTTTTAGATGTTTTTTCCATTTTTATATGGATTCAGAGAAAGAAGAAGATGGGATTTGTTGTTTTGAGAAAAGGTTGACAACAGGATTTGAAGAACTTGCAGAATTGGAAAACTTGAAGGAAGTAGAGTGCTTTGAAGATTAAGGGAAGTTTTGAAAGTAAAGTTTGAGAAAATTATAATGAAGACCTATTTATAATGTTTTCTGTGACGGTTCAAAGACACTGGTGGCCGACCATCAACTGACGCTCATTAATGATTTTGGGAACTGTACCAGCGCGACGCTTCGATCGCTTATGTCACAAGGGTGATGTCATAACCGGTTGAGGTATAAAATCGAAGACTGAGTTCGTTTCTTCTCATTACACTCCAAGAAATGAGGGGACTATCTGTATACGGGTAAAATTGGGCTTGCCCGATTTTGCCATTTAATCGAGACCAGAGAATCACGCCGAGGGTCAGTCTCGTAATAGATCAGGTTAGAGCACGAAGATAAGGTATCGAGCTCCAGAACCGAGGTGCTCGTCAAGATCGAGGCCAACAATAGTCGAGACCATATATGACAGACTTCGAACGAAGCCCAATAATGGGAAGACGAGATATCCATAACTGGCCGAAGATCACGGCGAAAATACCAGAACAGATTAAATCAAGGGCGGGTGTTTAGGCCAATCATAGGATTTACTTCTATAATTAGAGTTATACCATAATTAGGATTTCTCTACTATATAAAGAGGAGTCCCCATCATTTGTAAGCACTTTACATTCACACAGATCAAAGGAATACAATATTCACTCTTTAATTTACATTCTCTTGTTTATCAGCTTGTTACGTTTTAACTGTCATTGCACAACTAGCTTGAGGGTGTACTAGCTCGAGGGCTCTGTCCAAACATTGGTTTGCTTTACATTATTGTTTATTTCCATCACGTATCTTTACGTTTATCAATCGGTATTAGGTGAAATTACGTATCCTTAAAACCACATTATAAGTTTAATTGTATCCAGTTTTTAGGGTAAATAATTGTATTTACTTTTTCTTATTCGAACTTTCATGTCACGACCCGGATTTCCCACCGACGGGATCGTGATGGCGCCTACTCGTGAAAGCTAGGCAAGCCAACTACTATGATATTAACTCATCATCAATTAACCCCAAGCGAGATAAATAGTAAGTAAAACTAAGCAGATATAAAGTACGGAAAATGTTATAGCAATTCAAATGCTCCAATACATGTCTACCCCAATGATCTGGTGTCACAAGTTCACGAACATCTATGAATATCTACAAACACTGGTTTAGAAAAAAAAAGTACAACCGTTCTCGAAATGAAAAGAGACAGTATATCTTAAACATAAGGGAAGGGGACTCCGGAGTCAGCGAACGCCGGCAGACCTACCTCGGGTCTCCTATGGACTGAAGGCAGCAACCCACGATCTACTTACGAGGTCCGGCACCGAAATCTGCACAGAAAGTGCAGAGTGCAATATCAGTACAATCGACCCCAATGTACTGGTAAGTGTCGAGCCTAACCCCCGCGAAGTAGTGACGAGGCTAGGACACGACAACCATATAAAACTGTGCAGTTAAACCATATACAAACAGAACGATAATAACAGAATATGACAGATAAAGATGGGAAGGGAAACATGCTGCGGGGAAGATCAAATACTAACAGAATTTCAGTAGAGAAGCATAAAGAACACCATATTTATATCAGCAGGAATAAGGAAAACAGTAATACGTGCACGACATCACCCTACGTGCTTTTACTCTCGTCCTCACCATAAGAATCAACAAAATCGGCACGGCATCACCCGTTGTGCATTAACTCTCATAATCATGGCACGGCATCACCCTTCGTGCATTAACTCTCATAATATCGGTACGGCATCACCCTTCGTGCTTTAACTCTCAAGTCATGGCACGGCATCACCCTTCGTGCATTAACACTCACAATATCGGCACGGCATCACCCTTCGTGCTTTACACTCTTCCTCACCCAAACAATAGAAACAATACGTCCCGGCAAGGGAATCAACAACATAAACAATAACATCCCGGCGAGGGAATCAACAATATAAACAATAACATCCCGGCAAGGAAATCAGCTATAACCAATCTCGTTCCAAGAGTTACTTCACAAAGCAAATCTCAACTTGAGCCAATACTCAACAATGGTCAATTACCAAGAAATTATCACGAATCATGTTCAACATTGATAATCATCAACCTAAGCATGGACAATACACAATAGAGTCACAACAATCATGGTATAAGACTCACGGGCATGCTTGACACCATCGTATAGTTACTCGTCACCACACCTATACGTCGTACTCAACACTAACACGTAGCAATTAAGACCACAACTCCTATTCCCTCAAGCTAAGGTTAGACCAAACACTTACCTAAATTCCACGGACAAATCAAGCCTCAATTACCGCTTTACCTCTCGGTTCCACTTCCAATCCGCTTGTATCTAGTCATAATTTACTTAATAACATCAATAAATGCTAAATAACTCAATTCTAATGCATGAATATAGATTTCCCCATGTTTTTCCCAAAAAGTCAAAATCCGACCCCGGGCACGCTTGGTCAAAACTCGAAGTTTGAACCAAAACCCGATCGCCCATTCATCCACGAACTCAAATATGCAATTGGTTATGAAATCGGACCTCAATTTGAGGTCCAAATCCCCAAAATTCGAAAATCCTAATTTCTACCCAAGAACACCCAATTTCCTATGAAAAACCCTAGATTTTGGAGTGAAATCATGTAAAAAGATGAGTTAGATTGAAGAAGATGAGTTAGAAATCACTTATTTATGATTTGGAGAAGTTTGAGTCCTTGAAAAAACGCCTAAGGATGTTTAGGACTTGAGAGAATTAAAAAAATGGTGAAAAATCCCGTCTGAAATCCCACTTAACAGGCTACAGTTATCACAATAGCGACCAGGGGTTCGCAATTGCGAACCCTATAAATTTTCGCTGCCTTCGCATTTGCGACAACTGTGACCTTCGCATTTCCGGCCAGAGTGTCGCATTTGCGAGGATGGCCTGCCCATGCCTGGTTCGCAATTGCGACACTATTGTCGCATTTCCCAGGCCTGCTCACTTCGCAATTGCGAAGCCTCATCTCGCAATTGCGAGATCAGAGGCCTGTGCAAAAATACCAGATGCATCAGCTGAGTTTTCCTAAGTTCTAATCACTCCGTGGCTTATCCAAAACTCACCCGAGCCCTCGGGGCTCTAAACCAAACATGCACGCAAGTCTAAATCATCATACAGACTTGCTCGTGCGATCAAATCATCAAAATAACATCAAGAACTACGAATTTAGCACCAAAATTCATGAAATTCTTAAGAACATTGAAATTTCTATTTTTTCAGCTATAGGTCCGATTCATACCAAATCAACTCCAATTCATACCAAATTTCACAGTTTCGACTTAATTATTATTTTAAACCTGTACCGGGACCCGGAACCAAAATACGGGCCCGATTCCATCAAGATTACACGCTATTTCATTTCTAAAAATGCTTATATTTTCCAGCAAACAATTTTCTTTAAAAATTCATTCCTCGGGCTAGGGGCTTCGGAATTCGATTCCGGGCATACGCCCAAGTCCCATATTTTACTGCGGACCCTACGGGACCGTCGGAACACGGGTCCGGGTCCGTTTCCCCAAAATTTTGACCGAAGTCAACTTAATTCCATTTTAAAGGCAAAACTTAGTATTTTTCTCAAATTTCACATAAAGGCTTTCCGGATATACGCCCGGACTGCGCACGCAAATCGAGAAGAAACAAAAGGTGATTTTCAATGCATCGGAACACATATTTATCTTCTAAAGCAAAAGACGACCTTTTGGGTCATCACATTTCAGATAAAAAAGTAAATAACATATGGATGGACTTTGGTCAACTTCAAAGGGTCAAACAAAATCCGGGACAAAAGGAACGGGAAAAAATTATCTGTATTCATTACACCAAATCACTAAATAAATTTTATATTTACTAGCCTTATGGTGCGTACTTTATGCTTGTACCATCAACGAGTATATTAAATTTTAAAAATTACAATTTCTTCATGGTTATATGTTTCTTTATCTAGGGTAAGTTGAATAATTAGAAAAACGAAACAAATTACGGTAGACAAGATATCCATCTCATCAACATACAACTTTATTTTACCTTTTTTAAATGTATTTTTGTATCCTTTTATAATGATAAACCAATGAATAATATATATTTTTAAAAATTCTAACTTTTTCCCAAGGGTGATTCACGTAGTTAGAACCTAATTATAATAGTAATAATACTCCATACACTACAATACTAAAATTATGAAATTCGTTTAAATTTTTATTTGTGTTAATTATAAGGAAACCAGCTCAACTCATGTTAAATTATTTAAATACATATTGTCTACAGATTATATCCTCAATCTTTCATGTTTGCAAGCGTTTTAACCAATTTGACTTGTAATACTATACCATAAGTTATTTTTGCTCTATGTTTTGACTTTTGATTTCTTTCACCGGCAATCCTCTATGGAACAAATTTTGAACCCAACTTGAAAAATAATTTTACTTATATGATAAATTTGGAAAAAGATTGAAATTTATTCTTTTGCTAATTATTTAATTCAAAGACTTAATTATTGCTCTCAATGTTAAAGGTTTTTGTTGATGTATTCTTAATATTAGCATATCCTAAATTTTAAAATTTAAATGTAATTATAATTTTACCTAATAATTTTTTTTTTCAAAGGGCAAAATATTCTCTTAGTTATTTTTCCTAATTGTTGAGTGTAGCTTTTAAATATTATACAACAAATCAACAAAGGAAAAAAAATATTATTTTAATAGAAAATGTGTTAAAATATAATAGGAGATGTATAATAGTTCATATTCAAAATAATATGAAAGGGGTTATAGTTATGTTATATTGTTCAAAACAAGAAAATTAATTATATTAGGTAAAATTTTAATTGATTTTCAAATATTAAAAAAATCAATATACATAATTATATATGTCGATTACTCCTCAAATGATAGTGGATGTAAGTCACATGTATGAGAGAAACGCTTGGATTATTTTGCGTGGTACTCCAAATCTTACGTAGTTACTTATTCCAGCATTAAGCAATATTTTAAAAGCCTAAGGTATTTATATTTTAGAATTCCATTTATTCTAACCAAATCTATCTGTAAAAATTGCACGGGGCGTCCTATTTGGTCGTCCCCATTTAACCTATGCCTATTCTTTTAAAAACTTTTAACTTGTACCCACTTTTTAAACAACTTCAGCTCCCTTTCTCCTCCTCAAAGTTTTATCTTTTCTTTTTCCAGAAGTAAGGTTCATCCTTATCTGCTTCTTCTTATTTCTCCGATGAGTTCTATAAATTTTCAGGCCAACTTATACATCTGAAACAACCAATTTGCTTTCTTCGTCACTTCCTATCACGTGACATGCATATATATACAATTGACTTGGTGATTTATTTGATTAATTACTACTGTTGGACCACATTTCAAGGAACTAACAACTCCCTATGGCCATTCCAGCTTAAGGCACCTCTTGGTGGACTCAAGAAGAAGAGAAACCACTATGTTGAAGGTGGTGACGCTGGATGAACTAAAAGAATCTCACTAAGCAGCAAATTTGTTTCTTTAGAAGTGTTTGTTTTTGGTGTTTGAACTGTTTGTAATATGGAACTAGTCAGGATTCAGGTCTTGTTCGCAAGGTTAAATTCAGTTTGGTCAAGATGGTGTGGCAAATGAAATTATAAACAAACAAAAACTTCAGCTCTAGAGCTGAAGTTCCCCAGTTACAAGGACAAAAACTTCAGCTCTAGAGCTGAAGTTCCCCAGTTACAAAGACAAAAACTTCAGAAGTTTGCCAGTTACAAACACAAAAACTTCAGCTCTAGAGCTGAACTTCAGGCCCGACTACTAGAATGCTGAAGTTTTGGGTGATTGCCTTTGCTACTTCAGCCTCGTATGCTGAAGTTATGCGAAAAAGCGGGTAAGCTTGTAATTTTTTTTGTAAAGCGGGCACAAGTTAAAACGTGACACAAAAAACGAATATAGATGCAAATGCCCCAATTTATCTTCTATATAATAATAATATAAAGCAGGGACATAGAAAAGTGATGTGGCAAGCCTTAGAGGCTAGGAAAAATATTTATCTATTTTATCCTCTCTTTTTTTGCCTTTTTCTCATTCTTTGCTTCTTTCCCCTTTTTCTTAGTTCTCAAGAGTTGCGACTACATTGAAGAGTTGTAACGAAGAGTCACATGAAGTATCTAACAAATAAAGATTGAAGCGACCTGTCCATTTTCATTGCCTAAGAAGGCCAAAACTACCCTCTTTTTCGTTAATTGCTAGCAATATTACCGTCTCTTCTTCTCCTTCTTTCAATTAATTTCCTTTAATTTTTTTATTACTCCTTTTTATCTTATTCATTCCCTCAAACAACTACACATACAATTAACATTCCCCAGAAGAATACTGATGAAAATTTTAATCTCTTATTCTTCAGAACAAGAATTGTGGCTGCGGTGGATGGTCTTCATTTTTTCTAACTGAAGTTGTAGTGGTGTTCTTGAAAAGGTGTATTACATACACATTTGTATTTTCCACTGTTCACTCTTTTTTGGTGGATTTTTCATTAAAGAACTGATTTTCTTTCTTGATGTGGTGTTCTATTTTCATGATTCTTAACATGTTGTCCAACAATAGGCACGTTTACCTTTTTGTCATAATCTTCTATTTGTGTTTATAAGCAAATTTATAAATTTTTATCTCTACAGGACATGGAATTTAATCTCTACGGGACATAATAGTCTCCAATCACCATTATTTTTTTTTAGGATTGTTGCACTATTATTACTGGCTTGAGGTATAGTGGAGGAGTTTTAATAGTATTTGATGCTTAAAGAAAGTTAGTGTGATGAGCCAAAGGGTCATCTTATGTTTTAGAACTCGATTCCGTGTTTCGAGGTCTTCAAAACCTCATTTTATTCCTCCTCGATTTGCGCGCAATCCGGGCGTGTATCCGAAAGCTTTTATGTGAAAAATTTAAGAAATAATAATTTTTGGCCTAAAAAGTTGATTTTTATTGACTTTGGTCAACGTTTTGGGTAAACAGACCCGGACCAGTATTTTGACGGCCCCGGTGGGTCCGTAGTAAAATATGGGACCTGGGTGTATGCCCGGAATCGAATTCCGAGGTCCCTAGCCCGAGAAATGAATTTTTGATGAAATTTGTTAAACTGAAATTATAATGGTTTTGAGAAAATGGTTAATAGTTGATCTCGTTGGTATCGGGTCCGTATTTTGGTTTCAGAACCTGGTGCAGGTCTGTTATGATACTTATGCCTTATCTGTGAAATTTGGTGAGAAACGGGACTGATTTGACGTGATTCGGACCTTTGGTTGAGAAAATAGAAGTTTTGAAACTTTCTTGAAAATTTCATGTAATTTAGTGCTAAATTCGTAGTTCTAAGTGTTATTTTGGCGATTTGATCGCGCGAGCACGTTCGTATGATGTTTTGGGACTAGTGTGCATGTTTGGTTTGGAGCCCCGAGGGCTTGGGTGAGTTTCGGATAGGCTACGGAGTGATTTGGAACTTAGAAAAGTTGCTTGTGTTCTTCAGCAGTGTTGTAGGCCTCAGACCTCGCAAATCCGAGGTCAAGGTTCGCATTTGCGACCACTGTGGTGGTCGCATTTGTGAGGCTTCCATCGCAAATGCGAAGGAAGCTGGGCCAGCCTATGTTCCCAAATGCGAACAACCTTCGCATTTGTGGAGTGGTCAGGGGAAGGGGGTCCTTCGCAATTGCGACAAATAGTTCGCATTTGCGACAGTAGCAGAAATGCGACAGGTTTGCATTTGCGATGCCGGTCTCGCATTTGTGGGTTTCGCAATTGCGAAGCTCAGGTCGCAAATGCGACATCTGTAACTGTGCAAAAAGGGACTTAGACGGGATATTTTATTCATTTCCCAAAATTTCAAAACCTAAACCTCAAGGGGCGATTTTCCAAAAACCACTTCTTCCCCAAATCAGATGTAAGTGAATCTTAGCTCCATTCTTTCAATCTTTTACATCCTTTTACAAGATTTTATCATAGAATCTAGGGTTTTCATGGTGAAATAGTGTGTTTTTGGGTAGAACTTAGGAATTTTAAAATTTGGGTATTTAGACCTCAAATTGAGGCCGGATTCCAAAACCAATTGTATATCCGGGCTCGGGGGTGAATGGGTAATCTGGTTTTGGTCCGAACTTCGAGTTTCGACCAAGCGGGCACGGGGTCGATTTTTGTCTTTTTGGGAAAATGTTGGAAAACTTATAATTATGCATTGGAATCGATTTCTTTAGGGATAATTGATGTTATTAAGTTAATTATGACTAGATACAAGTGGATTGGATGTGGAATCTAGAGGAAAAATGGTAATTGAGCTTTGAATTAGCCGTTGTATTGAGGTAAGTATTTGGTCTAACTTTGACTTGAGGGATTAGGGATTCCCGACTTAATTGCTATGTGAAATTTCATGTGTGTGGCGTATAGGTGTGGTGACAAGTACCTATGCGCCGCCAAATTATCTGTTTAGATTGTTCCCTTCCCCGTTCCATATATATTGTCCTCCTGTCTTAACTGCTACATGCTCATTGTTGCTTCCATGTCTAAATGCTTCTTGTTAAATGTTGTTTTCTTTACTGAAGGTATCAATTATTCCGTAGTTTTCTTGTATTACATTATTGGTTTAAGTTGGTTTACTGGTGTTTCATGGTACATTTTGGTTGGTCTCGCTGTGTAGTATTAATTGATGAAGTTTCATAATGGTATAGATTTCCGTTTGGTTTGGTTTGAGGCATAAATGTCGTGGACGGTTTGAGCTAAATTGTGAAATACTTGTTCTTATTGTGTGATTGGTACTGATATGGTAAGATCGGGTTGCACGACGCAACATGAGGAATAAGGGTGGTATATTGAGGATGAACAAGGGTGAAATGTGATTGTCCGGTGGGATCGGGTTGCTCGCCGCAACAGGAGTAATAAGGGTGAATAGGTGGGGTCGGGTTGCACGCCGCAACAGGAGGAATAAGGGTGATATATTGAGGAGCAATAAGGGTGGACTGGTGGGATCGGGTTGCACGCCGCAACATGAGTAATAAGGGTGAATGTTTATATTGTTACTGATTATATGGTGGGATCGGGATGCGCGCCGCATCATTTGTTGTTTATGTATTCTTTTTCTGCTATGATTTATTTCTGTAATATTGTAACTCTCTTAAGGATTGGTTATAGCTGAGTACCGGCAAGACAATTGGGTTCCGTATTTGTTGTTGCTGCAAGTTATTGTTCCATTTCGTCCCGTATTTCCTTTTTGCATTATTATATACTATTGCAGGTTATTTTATAAATGCCCCGCCGTAGCCTCGTCACTACCTCGTCGAGGTTAGGCTCGGCACTTACCAGTACATGGGGTCGGTTGTACTGATATTGTACTCTACACTTTCTGTGCAAATTTTGGAGCTGGGTGTGGCTGATCGAGAGGTCGATTGCAGATACTTCACCTAGGAGACCCAAGGTAGTCCTGCTGGCGTCCGCAGGCCATGGCGTCCCCTTCTATGTTTCTACTTTCCTGTTTTCTTTTCTTTCTAGACAGATGTACTTCTTTCAAACTAGTATTTGTAGTAAAATGGTAGTATGTTCGTGGATTGTGACACCAGTTTCTGGGTAGTAATAACTTCGGTATTATTAATTGTATATAGATGGCCATTTTATTATATACTTCCGCATTTATTTCAATTTGATTTAGTTATGTTAATTGTAATCTATAAAATGTAAAGGAAAAAGGCGAATATATCTCTAACGTTGGTTTGCCTAGCGAGTGCGATGTTAGGCGCCATCAGGGTCCCGATGGAAGGGAAATTCGGATCGTGACATGTTGGTATCAGAGCACTAGGTTGCCTAGGTCTCACAATTCACGAACATGCTTAGTAGAGTCTGAGGGATCGGTACGGAGACGTCTATGCTTATCCCCTAGAGGCTACAGAGTTAGGAACAATTTCACTTCTATTCTTCTTTGTCGTGCGATTTGATATTTCAATGCTAATTGAACTCTCTACTCTTGTTCCTTTGCAGATGGCGAGAACACGTACCGCTTCATCAGCTGAACAACAGCCCGAGCCCCCAGTGGTAGCTCCTACGAGGGGCAGAGGACGAGGCCGAGGTCGTGCTAGAGACCGAGGCAGGGGCGGGGCTCAGCCCAGAGCTCGAGCAGCAGCACCAGCGGCGGAGCCTCAGGTAGAGTTTGACGAGGAGGCTCCGGCCCAGACCGTTCCAGCAGGGCCAGCTCAGGTTCCAGAGGGGTTCATCGCTACCCCGGTACTTCAGGATGCTTTGGTCAGTCTAGTAGGCCTTATGGATTGTGTTACTCATGCCGGCATACTTCCTGTAGCACCAGCCGTCTCTAGGGCTGGGGGAGGAGCGCAGACTCCCGCTAGTCACACTCCGGAGCAGATGGCTCCCCAGTTTCAGACTCCAGTAGCTCAGCCACTTGGGGTAGTTCCGCCAGGTATTGTAGCACAGACCGGCGATGGATCAGCTATGTCTTCTGAGGCCTTGTGGAGATTGGATAGGTTTACCAAGCTCTTCACAGCAAGGTATAATAATAACTTTTAATACCAATTGTCTTATGTTTCTTCTTGAAACAATTTAATGGTAGTATATACCATAAATATTTATTTTGCTATAAAATATTAAAGGTAGCTATAGAAAATAATATTTTAAATGATTTTGATTTATAATAAATATGGTGTATACCTTTGCTATAGGAGGTAAAATTTCATATATTGTACTACTTCATTAGACTTTTGGGCCCACCTTAATACACCTAAACTCTTCCTAATTAAATTAATTGGAAATTTTATGATATCTTCGTTTTACGTGCACCAGCAGTTAGGGGTGTACATGGACCGTGTTGGTTCGGATTTTTCAAACACCAAACCAATTCAACTATGTCGGATTTTTAAATCGACTAACCAAAACCAAACCAATAAAAGTCGGGTTTTTCGACCTCATATTTTTTTGGGTTTTTCGAGATTTTACAGAAATTTTTTAATACAAAATATAACTTTTACTTCAAATATTTCTTTAGTCCTAGTAAGACTAGGGGTGTGCATTCGATTTATTGATTCGATTTTGACCCTTATCGATAAT
This sequence comes from Nicotiana attenuata, assembly GCF_001879085.1. Classification (NCBI taxonomy): domain Eukaryota; kingdom Viridiplantae; phylum Streptophyta; class Magnoliopsida; order Solanales; family Solanaceae; genus Nicotiana; species Nicotiana attenuata. The sequence continues at coordinate 72,314,838 of NC_031991.1, forward strand.
TACTTATCGATTACCGATTTGTACATATGCTTATCGTTATCGTTTCAATAAGGTTTCGATTTTTTTGATTTCGATTTATCGATTTTTGGGGCATATTGATTCGGTTATCGATTACACCAATAAGAAAATTTGCAAGATTCCACGGAAAGTATATCGCTATAAGCACGCCTAACTAATATGGACAAAAAGAAGCTAAAATAAGACGAACACCGTTTATAACATAAAAATTGTGTCAACAAGCACATGTAATGAAACTAAAGTAAGGGATCAAATGTATGCCACCAACACTCCAAAGAAAAAAGGGTACCTGAAGAGAGGTCAATGACAGAGAGAGAAGGTCTCTTGAAATGGATACGGAGGTGAAATCTGCTGATGCTTGAAATTGTAACAAAGGCACGGAGAGAGAGAGGGAGAAACGTACTATTGAAGTCGCCGGAGTACGCCGGAGTTCACTTTCTCTGATGGGTTTGTAGTTCGCGGGAGAGAGGGAGAAAGGTAAAAGCAGCGCTGAAGAATGGGTAGAGGAAATAATAGGGTTAGGGACTTAGGGTAAAGGAAAGGGTATTATAAAATAAGGGTATATTTGTCTTTTTAGTATACCTTATCGGTTTATCGATAAACCGATAATCGAAGAGGACAAAATCGAAATCGATAACTCGATAAGGAAAATTTCGAAATCGAATCGATAAATCGATAAACCGATAACAAATAATCGATTCGATTTATCGATAAACCGATTCGAATGCACACCCCTAAGTAAGACACAACTATATAATTAAGGTGTTTCTTAAGAAAATAACAAAAAGGTAAAATGAGTGATGACATTGTAATAAAATATCAAGAAGAAAGATAATGAAACAGTATAAAATAAATATTGCTAACTAATAAAGCATAATGAAAATGATCATTATCTAAAAATACTAAGTCATGCTTAAATAAGTTCGACTAATAAATATTAATTACATGACAAAGAAATAAATAAAATTATGTATTTTCATCGATTAAATTAACAATGCAAAACTAAATTAAAGATATCCAACATTGTTGCCATTCTTAGTGTAAGGATTAAATTACTTTTGTTAGCATTGCTATTTATTTGGTTTTGGTTTTGACTTTATTTAAGATACTAGCATATATAAGCTATAAAACTTATTGGAACATTCAAAATTGTAAGTCCAAGCTTCAAATAATATGTTAAAAGACAAAAATGATGAAAAAACTTGAGATATATTTACAAATTATATTATAAGTAAATCTTTTATGTATAAAATATTTTAAAATTTTTGTATACATGTAATGTCTGGTTGATTTGGTTCGGTTTGACTTTTTTTGGTTAAAACCAAATCAATTATGGTCGGATTTTTTTTCAATACCAGACCAAGTCAAACCAAACCATTAGTCGGGTTTATTTCTCGGTTTGATTTGGATTATGGATGTGGTACGGTTTGTCGGTTTTCTTTATACACACAGCTTTATTATTCATTTTCTTTTGCTTTCTTGTGTGAGCAACCTGATAGAGTTCTATGTCGCGTGACAACCGTTGCTCATCGCATGCTTCTCTTGGCACTCTTGAAGGCATATCGGGAGGTCTTTATTTAGAAGGTTTTTGGATAGGGTTGGAAAGAAGGAACGGCATGAAGGCTCAAAGTAGACTGAAAATGAAGGGCTGTAGACTTACAACTCTTGGAATAGACTCTTTCAAAAGTAAAATAAATACTTTGCCCCAGTTTCAGATACTAGGGATTTTTTTTAATTCTTATTTGGTTGGACCGAACCGTGTAAGGCTGCCTACGTGTCCTTTTTTAAAGGAATCAGGCCGAACTTAGTCAAAACATCTGACCTAACTATTTTTTTCATCTTTCTTTCTTTTTCTTCTTCTTTTTTCTTTTTTTTCAAAACAAATTGCCCCAGCTTCTATATTCTGGGGGCATGGACCTTCGACTGTTCTTTTTTTTTTTCACTTGAACTTTCTAAGAGTTGCCCCAATTTGTACTCTTGGGGTATGGACTTTTTAATTTTTGGACTTTTAACTCTAAACTTGATTCCAAAAGAGGGTGGTCAAAGAAAATAACACATTCTCAAAAGGGGTAACAAGGGTATAAAGTATTTGGATAGCAGAAAAATAGCCTCCCAGCCTTGAGAACGCCATCATGTTAGCCCTTCACAATCACGACATTGATTGACATGTTGCTTTCTGGGTCTTTTTCAGTGTAAAGCTGTATGGGCAATACTTTCCTTGAAGTGAGTGACCCTTGTCAATTTGGGTGAATTTTCTTGGATTTTGCTTGATGTGCATTTTGCTACTAAACTGATCCATTTCATGTTGTCTGGAATACACTTTCTTTTGAAAAAAACTTTCTATCTTAGTACTAAACAGACTTCAACCCATCCGATCATCCTTAAGCCCGATTTACTCAATGATTCAAAAAGTAGAGATCCTTAAATTCCATGAGCAATACTGCTTTGGTTCCATGTAAACATGGCTCATGACCAATTGTTTCATGTCTCTATTCATCTTCAAAAGTGTCTCTTTCTCACTTATACAATTCAAGACTAAGCCAGTTTTCTAAGATCTGGCCAAAAATTCGCATGCATGTCATGTCACTAGAACTATCGTGAAAAGAACTATGCACAAAATGGATACAAAATGACTGCCTATTTTTTATTGAATAAAGGAAAGTAGGGTCCGATAACACAAAAATAAGAAGAAAAGACGACAAAATAAGCTACCATGGCTAAAAGATGAGTGACTTCCAGTTACTAAGCGACATCTTAGTCACACATTCACACATCAACATTACTACATCATTTAACCATTTTGATTGTTTTGGACTCAACACTCAATTTTGACAATCATCCCGAGCAGGCCATGTCCTATTGCTCAAATCTGTTAAAGTTAACCCCCACATTTGCCTCCATTTTTTATTTTTCACTGCCAACTTGCCTACCTGCCTTTTTGTGACTTTGGATCAACAACAGTGGTGCTTGTTCCATTGGTTGAGAGGATGCTTTTATTTCCGAGGGTTCTTGGGTTGTTTATGTGACTCTCCATTGCAAACCAACAAACTGACCACCTTTGACTGGCTTTTATTTCAAAACAACAAGCATGTTAGAATAAACACTCTCTTTCTTTTTTTCCTTTTTTTCTCTTTTTTTCTTTCTTTTCTCTTGTTTTATTTTTTTGTTTTACTTTATTTCAAACCATTCGATCGAACCTGCTGTGGATTGCCTACGTATCATGTGAGAACATGAATCAGATCTTGCGTAGTTCGGGAAGATCAGGAATAAAATAAATAAACTAACTCTTTTTTCTGGATTGTGATTTTGATATTTTTTAATTTCCGAAAGAAAGATTTATAAAGAAGAAAGAAAACATTTTTTGATTTGATTTGTTTAATTTTTTATTTTATTATTTTGGGGGCATTTCGAAAGAAAAACTTCTAAAGAAGAAAGGAAATATTTTTGGATTTTTGGACTTGTATTTTGAATTTATGACAGAAAGACTTCTAAAGAAAAAAGATAATATTTTTGAATCTTGAATTTTCTTTTCAGTTTTCAAAAGAAAAACTTATGAAGAAGAATGAAAATATTTTTGGATTTTAGAAGAAATTAAAAGAATTTTTTTTATTTAAAAAACATCGGGGCCTCAAAATAGACTTTTCTAAAGAAGGACTTAAAGGAAATTTTTTTTTTTGGATTTTTTGGAAATTATGGGCCGGAACCGATGAGGTTTGCCTACGTATCTCACATCCGGTGAGAATCAGACCCGCGTAGTTCGTCAAGTTTTGACGCAACAGGAAAATATGATTTTTTTTAAATGACCTTTTCTTTTTTCTTTTTTTCAAAATTTCGGCAGAGTTTCGGGATATTTTTAATATCGGGGTTTTCAGAAATGGGTGATTTTCTCTCTCTCCTACCTCAATCTTGATTTTTCTTGATTTTTCTTCCCTATTCTAGAAGCCGGTCAACATGCAAGCCGAAGCAAATAAATGTACAAGTAGCATGTAAAAGGCATCAGGATGGTCTTTTTATTTCGGGTACACCTGTCCTAGACGGACCCAACCCCTATGTTGTGTCCCCAAAGTCAAATGCACGTGATGCAAACAAGCGTTCCTACTAAGGATCCGACATGAGGCTATGTTATTCTAGGTTTAAAACCTGGGTGTATTGCTCTAGACCTGGCTTACCCGAGCGGACAACTCAATCCGGGGGCAACGTACCGGTAACCAAAAGATCATCCGGCTTTGTAACTGATCCGATCCTCGTTCTAATTTAGGGTATGACTATAACGACCCGGCCGGTCATTTTGAGAATTAACACCCTGATCCCTTATTAACTGTTTTCTCCGTGTTTATTTCTGCTATTTTGATTTGTCGGGATGAATCGTTTTGAGTTTCGGAGTGTTTTGGGACACTTAGTCCCTAAATGAGAGCGTAAGCTTTAGAATTTGGACCGTAGTCGGAACAGTGTGAAGACGGCCTCGGAATGGAATTCCGTCAATTCCGTTAGCTACGTTGGGTGATTTAGGGCTTAGGGGCGTGTTCGGATTGTATTTTGGAGGTCCGTAGCTTATTTAGGCTTGAAATGCCGAAAGTTGAATTTTTGAAGTTTCCGGATCGATAGTGAAATTTTGATATCGGGGTTGGAATCTGATTTCGTAAGTTGGAATAGTTCTCTAGTGTTGAATGTGACTTGTGTGCAAAATTTGGGGTCAATCGGACATGGTTTGGTTGGTTTCAACATCGGTTGTAGAATTTTTGAGATTTTAAGTTCATTAGGCTTGGATTGGAGGGTGATTCATGGTTTTAGCATTGTTTTATGTGATTTGAGGGTTCGACTAAGTTCGTATGATGCTTTAGGATTGGTTGGCATGTTTGGTTGAGGTCCCGGGGGCCTCGGGTGATTTTCGAATGCTTAATGGAATTGAATTTGGACTTGGGCAATTTTCTGATGTGTTGAACCTGTTGGTTTCGCACCTGCGGAGTTTGGATCGCAGTGTGGCGCCGCAGAAGCGGTTTGGTGACCGCAGATGCGGTCTGAGGCTTGGAGATCAATTGTCGCAGATGCGGCTCAAGGACCGCAGAAGCGGAACCGCATCTGCGAGTAAAGGAACGCAGGTGCGGAATCTAGAGGCTTAATGAATTTTCACAGGTGTGGAGCCTGAGCCGCAGAAGCAGGACCGCACGTGCGGTTGTCCCCTCGTAGAAGCAGAAATCACTGGGCAGAAAAGACTGAAATCGAGGGTTTGAGTTCATAACTTCTAAAATCAATTTTGAGCTCGGTAGAAGGCGATTTCTCGAGAGATTTCGAAGGAGAACTATTGTGTAACGAATTCTAACTCTAATGTGGTTCTAATACATTAATCTACTGTTATTTTTCTCATCTAATTAAGTAATTTGAGGGTAGAAGTTTGAAAATGGGGGAAAAAGTTCCCCAATGGAAAATCTGAGTTTTGAATAAGAATTTGACGTTGGATTGGGATGATTTTTGTACGAGTGAACTCGTGAGAGAATGAGTGTTCATAATCCGTAATTTTTACCCAATTTCGAGACGTGGGCCCGGGGAGGATTTTTGGGCGTTTTCTATTTTCTTGCCTTAGCTTCGATTTCATTAGCTAAATTAGTTGTTTGTAGTTATATTTACTTTATGAAATTGATTTGAAGCGTGATATCGGATTGATTGAGCTTGGTTCGAGGTAAGTGTCTTGCCTAACCTTGCGTGGGGGAAACTCCCCTTAGGATTTTGGTATTGTTGTTATATGAATGCCTTGTACGTGAGGTGACGAGTGCGTACATGTGCTAATTGTTGAAAATCCCCGTTTTTATTAAGTAAATATCTGTGTTTTTCCTTTAATTGAGCAATACTAGTATTTGAAACCTCTTGTGTAGTTTAGGAAAGCATGCTTATGTGACTTAACTGTCTTAACTGCTTTAACTGTTTTACTTGAATTCTGTGTAGTATGTTTAGTGTAGAATTACCTATTTTTTTATACAAACTTGTATAGAACGGTAAATTCCTTGTTGAGACTATTGTGCATTTACTTTGGGACAACGAAACGGAATTCCGGAGATCCTCTTGCATGTTTACTTTGGGACTGCAGGACGGTATCCCGGGAGATCCCCCTGTACTGGATATTTATTTTGGGACTACAGATCGGTATTCCGGGAGATCCCTCTGCACATTTACGATTTGGACTACGGGACGGTATCCCGAGAGACCCTCTGCACATTTACGTTTGGGACTACGGGACGTTATCCTGGGAGATCCCCTGTTGTTTTTTTTCTGTGTACTGAGTTAGTTCTTTCTGTGAGTTCATCTTTATTGACTATTAGTAGTTCAATTATACTGTCATATTTCTTACTGTTTTTACCCCGTTATATATATATATGACCGGTATGGCCCTGACCTTCCTCGTCACTACTCGACCGAGGTTAGGCTTGGCACTTACTGGGTACTGCCGTGGTGTACTCATGCCCTTTCCTGCACATATTCTTCGTGTGCAGATCCAGGTTCTTCTGCTCAACTATACTATCAGTGAGGCGAGGCGATCCAGAGACTTCGAGGTATATCTGCTGCGTTCGCAGACCTAGAAGTCCCTCTCTATTCCCCCTTTTAGTTATAGACTTCTTGTATTTACTTTTTCTTAGACTTTTGAAGTTAGAACACTATGTATTTCTTTAGCTTGTGGTTCATGAGATTCTGGGTTTTGGGAGTGTTTTTGTTCAATTTGAGAGAGTGATATTGTATATGCCGAGCGGCATTTCAGCCTTCCTTATTATATTACCCGTAAATTGCTAGTTTCATATCTTTATTTCCTTTTTCTGCAAATTGTTAGGCTTACCTAGTCATAGAGACTAGGTGCCGTCACGACAGTTCACGGAGAGAGAACTTGGGTCGTGACAATGACACTAACAGAAAAGAAGTCACGCCAGCGTGCACTTCCCAGAAGATTTAGAAGACTCAGAGAGAAGAAGGGTTTCGTAACAATTTATATACAGTTCAAACAATATCAAAGCGGTAAAAGGCGGCATTTAGCACATTAGGCTCAAATACGTAAAAAATCAGATAATAAACAAAATCCAACTATAATAGTTATTCTAAGCTTGAATTTTGAACCCTGAACCAGAAGTTCTGGGTTCTTGTCCCCAGCAGAGTCGCCAGAGCTGTCACACCTCCTTTTTCCTGAGGGGATAGGGAGTTTTTCCAATTAAAGTGACATTAATTGAAATGTGATTATTTATCTAATTCAGAGTCGCCACTTAGAATAATTTATGGTGTCCCAAGTCACCGGTTTATCTTAAATCCCAAATCGAGGAAATTTGACTCTGTTTTACGGTTTGGGAACACAGAAGACTGGGTAAGGAATTCTGTTAATCCGGGAGAATGTGTGAGGCACTCCCAGATTTCGTGGTTTTAGCACGATCGCTCAACTATTAATAATTGGCCTAATTATCTAATGCAATACATATTTAAAACCTATTCTGCTTTTTTTTTGCTTTCTAACCGCTTTTAATAGAACTTTAATTGCTTTTAGGATTTATGGAGTTTATTTAAATAAGTCGCGATGTCGCGCACTTATTGTTTTTGTACACATTGTGAATCGCGCCACGTGAAATGCACCCGCGATCTACAACATGTTTTTTGTTATTATTTGAAGTGATGGTTGAGTCACGTGAAACACACGCTCGACTTGGGGATTACGTATCATGACTATGCCACGGGAACCGTACCCATAGTCACGATGATTTAATTTTAATCACGCCTAAAGCCACTAGCGCATTTGAATTATGTACCTAATCTTTGAGATTATTGAGAGGCTCAAGAGTTTATGGAATTATTTGGACAATGTATTCTAAATAGATTAAGTTGACTAAATATTTTTGGAGCATGCATAGACATTTATTCATTATTGAAGAATTGGGGCTAACTAATTAATAAAGAAATGGGCCAACGGTAGAATACATCTTCCAGATTCCTTCAAAACTAGCCACATATCCATAAGGCCCAAATATAACATCCAGCTTCATCTTCTTCTTTTGAAATTTCCTATGGAGTCCAGTCTTTTTGTCACGTACCCAGGAGCCAAAGAGTTGACACCACATAAAGTGTGTCTAAGCTCTCGATATATTGGGCAGGCAATGAAGTGTAATGACCCGACCGGTCGTTTTGAGAAATTGTATTCCATTTAACTATTTGAAGTCTTGAGTAGCTTCATATGATGTATCATGACTTATGTGAATCGTCGGTTTTGGTTTTTAGGTGTTTCGAAATTAGTTTAGAAGAATGAATTTCATGTTTGAAGCTTTAAGTTGGAAGAGTTGACCAAATTTGATTTTTGAGTATTCGACCCCGGATTGGAGTTTTGATGGTTCTTTCAGGTCCGAATGGTGATTTTGGACTTGGGCGTATGCCCGGATTTGCATTTGGATATTTCTAGAAGGTTTCGGCACTTATTGGCGAAAGTTGAAAATTTGAAGGTTTGGAATGTTCATGAGTTGACCGGGAGTTGACTTTGATGATATCGGTTCGTATTGTGGTTCTGGGAATTGAGATAGCTTCGTTATTTCATTTGGGATTTGTGCGCAAAATTTGAGTTCATTTCGAGTTGATTTGATTTGGTTCAGGACGAGCTTTGAAAGTTGAAAGTTCAAAAGTTTATTAAGTTTAATTTGAGGTGTGATTCATCATTTCGATGTTGTTATGATTTATTTGAGGCCTAGAGTAAGTCCATTATGTTATGGAACTTGTTGGCATGTTCGGACGGGGTTTCGAGGGGCACGAGCGTGTTTCGGATTCATTACGGATCATATTTCTCCATGTTTTCATTGTTGGTTTCTGCTGGTTTCTCATGCCTCGATTGTCCATCGCGATCGCGAAGATGGGGCTGCGATCCCGTAGGGGAATATCTGAAGTTGCATATTCCTTCTTCGTGTTTGTGAATATTTGTCCGCATTCGTGTAGGTTGTTGGAGCTTGAGCATCACGTTCTCGCAAGTGTGTACGCGTTCGCACAGTGTAGAGCTAAGCTAGGCAGGTCTTCATGACTTCTTCCTCGCGTTCGCGAGCTTGGGGCCACGTTCGCGTAGAGACTTTTCGAGGCTGAGAATTTTGTGCTTCGCGATCACGAAGCTTGCTCTACGATCACGTAGAGTATTTCAGGGGCAGTACATTTTTCTTCTTCGTGATCGTGATGGAGATCGCGATTCATTAATTCGTCCAGTGATTATAACTACTCTAATTTCGGGGGTTTCAGCCATTTTAGCATATTTGGAGCTATGGGGCTCCGATTGAGACAATTTTTGAGGCGATTTTTACCGTATGGATTGAGGTAAGTGTTCTCTACTCGGTTTTGATTATATTTCATGAATCTATCCTTGTTTTGGCATTTGGTTGATGATTACAAATGAGAAATGGAGGGGTTTTGTCAAAAAATTCATAAAGTGAATTTTTGAGTTTTGAGCATCGATTCGGAATCGAATTTGAGTCAAACTAGTGTGGTTGGACTCCTAATTGAATGGGTCGGATTTTGTGAGTTTTGTCATATTCCGAGGTGTAAGCCCAGGTTTGACTTTTTGGTTGACTTTGGGATTTTCATTAAAGATTCGACCTTTATCGATTGGGTTTGTTTTCTTTGGCATTATTTGACATCCTTTTGTTGCTTTTGGATAGTTTTGATCCGTTCGGAGGTCGGTACGCGCGGGATGGCGTTTCTAGAGTATTGTTTGGCTTGCTCGTATTAGATTAGGCTTGTTCGAGGTAAGTAATACTTCTAAACTTGGTGTTGAGGGTATGAACCCCCGAATATACGTGTTATGTGTTTGGTGTTGAGGTGACGCACGTGCTAGGTGATGGGCGCGTGGGCATGCACCGTGTGAATTATGACTTGGTTGATTCCGTGGAACTATGTAGTGACCTAATCTTGTTTCTATCCATGAAATTTTTACGTGCTAGAGTAATTGAGCTGTGATCCATGTTAGAGACAATGTTTAGGCTATTTGCTTATCCTGTTGGGACCCACTAAGGGCATTTCTGCTTTAGAGTTATTTGCTTAAATTGCTATTACATACTCAGTCATACTTATTCATTTGCATAACATATCTCAGTCTTTGTTATCATTTATTGTCATATCATGTTAGCATTATTTGTGCTGATTGGCATGAGATTTGTGAGGCTGAGAGACTGGAGAGAATGATTACTGAGTGAGGTTGAGGGCCTAATTGTGAGTGATATTTATGGGATGGGGCTACACGTCGCAACATGCTTTATTGATTCATGCCATGATTGGCTTATATTAGCGATTGGGCAGGATTCGCCCCTTCGGAGTCTGACATACAAGCAGTGAGCGCATGTACCTACTGAGTGCGAGTGCCGAGTGCCGACCCGAGTGCCGAGTGATTGGGAGGACTGAGTGACTGGGAGGACTGAATGATTGGGAGGACTGAGTGACTGGGAGGACTGAGTGACTGAGCTTGCTGAGTGAGGTTGACTACTCCGAGAGCATGAGCACATGAGTTTATTGGTGTGGTGCATTACACTTAACATGTATACTTGGCATGTAGGCATAGAGATGCATTTTCTCATGTTGTACGATATTGTGACATTCATCACTTCACAGCACCTTGACATGTAGGCATAGAGGTGTACTTTCCTCATGCCATCAGTTAATGAAACATCTTATCTGTTGTTGAAAGTTTTTGGGAAAAATCACAGTTTTCTAATAAACTCATTGGTGTTGCTGTGTGTGGAAGGAGCTAGCATTGAGGATGTACCTGCTTTCCGGATATGGCTGCCACTTGTCCTCGGTAGCTCTAGATTTGCAAATCTATTTATGTATATTTCGAACAGATGATGTTTTTATTTCATACCAGCATTGTGAATTCTAAGTCTTAGAAGCTCATGATTTCTACTACCAATCCTTGGGTAATTGTATAAAGATTCAGTTATTTCACTTCTTGACTTTTATCATTAATATTATACCCAGCGGGTTGGGTTAGGTGTTATCACGGCTAGTTGGATTTTGGGTCGTGACATCCCCAATCTTAAAATATTAAAGATTCGCTCTTCTGGTATAATATCCCTCAACCCTTTGCTTTTGCGAGGCCATCCGTATTAAAGTTGCTTCCCTTCGTTCTTATGCCAAATCCAAATTCGTTTGAAGTTCTCCCTCATTGGATAGTTCATTTGTATGTTCAAACCTCAGCCTCAGCCCTATTTCTACTGGAATTAGTGCGTTAGTATCATAAACAAGTGAAAATGGTGTTTCCCCCCGGCTTATTTTTGCCGTTGTTTTATAGGACCATAATACCCCAGGTAGCACCTCAAGTCACCCACCTTTTGATGCTTCCAAACGTTTCTTTATATTGTTGATAATAATTTTTTTTGTCGACTAAACTTGTCCATTAGCTATGGAATGATATGGTGCTGAAGTAATCCTTTTGATTTTCCATCCTTTGAAAAAATCGGTAACCTTTGCTCCCACGAATTGTGGTCCATTATCATATACAATTTTCCTTGGAACCCCGAATCTACATATTATATTTCTTCAGATGAAGTCGATAACTTCCTTTTCTCGTACCTGCTTGAAGGCACCTACTTCCACCCACTTAGAAAAATAATTAGTTAAAATTAATAAAATTTGTACCTTTCCCGGTGCTTGCGGCGGAGGACCTATGATATTCATTCCCTACTTCATAAATGGCCACGTGAGATAATCAAATGAAGTAATTATGTCGGTTGATGCATATTATTTTCATACTGTTTGCATTTATCGCACCTTTTTACGAAGTTTTCTACCTCGTCTTCCATTTTTTGCAGTAATACCCTGCTCTTATTAGCGTTTCACTTGTGACCTTCCACCAACATGATTTCCACAATGTCCTTCATGTACATCTCGCATCACGTACTCAGTTTATGAGGGTCCAAGACATCGAGATAAGGGTCTGCCAAACATCTTTCGATACAAATTGCCTACTATTAAACAGTATCGAGCTACAAACAGTTGTGTTGTTTTTTATCCTCGGGTAATATTCCATACTGCAGATAATCTACGAATTTATTTCTCTAATCCCATGTTAATTTATTAAAATTTACCTCATTCTTGGCTTGATCGATTGCTCAATGGAATAGATGCACCACGATTGCATTTTTCGTATTCGACACATCGGCTACCGATCCCATATTTGTTAATGCATCAGCCTTCACGTTCTTCTCTCTAGGAATTTGAATAGCTTTCCACACTCGTAGCTGATGCAATAATTCCCTTACTTTTTCCAACTAATGTTGCATTCGCATTTCTCTAGCCACGTAATTCCCTTGCACTCAATTTACCATAAGTTGTGAATCACTTTTGATTTCAACCTGATCAATCCTCATCTCTTTTATAAGTTCCAAACCTGCAATCACCACCTCATATTCGGCTTCATTATTAGTTATAGGGTAACATTTTATTGCTTGCCTAATAATTTCCCCTGAAGGTGAAATTAGGACAATACCCGAACCTGCTCATTTTATATTTGAAGATCTATCAGTGTATAATGTCTAAGTCCCAGATTAGATCTGGTAAATACTCATACCTCATTTTCGCTTTAGGAAGTAAGCTCGAACTAAAATCTGCTACGAAACCTGCTAGTACCTGTGACTTTATGGCAGTTCGAGAATGATAAACAATATCATATTCACCAAGTTCTATTGCCCATTTAGCTAATCTTCCTGATAATTCATGTTTGTGTAAACTATTCCTTAATGGAAAAGTAGTTACGATAGAAATAGGATAGCATTCAAAATAGGGTCGTAACTTTCTTGTTGCCATTATTAATGCAGTGCTAGTTTTTTTTAATGAGGATATCGTGTCTCAGCGTCCAACAAAGACTTACTAACATAGTAAATCGGAGATTGCGTACCTTTTTTTCTTCTCGCACCAATACCGCGCTTACTACTACTTCTGATACGGCTAAGTAGATGAGTAATCTCTCTCTATCCCTTGGTTTTGACAGCAGAGGCGATTTTGATAGATATGCTTTCAAAATTTTCAAAGCTTGTTGACAGTCATCACTCCATTCAAACTGATTTTGCTTTTTCGATAAAGAGAAGAATATAAATCACTTCTCTGAGGTTCTAGATATGAATCTCCCCAGAGCTGCTACTCTCCTAGTTAACATTTATACTTCTTTTTTACTCGTGAGTACATTTGGTATCTCTTCAATCGCTTTAAACTGAGCCGAATTTACTTCGATCTCCTTGTTAGAGACAAGGAAACCTAAAAATTTACCTTAGGATACACCAATGACTTCTCCGGGTTCAACTTCATGTTGTACTCGTGAAGTATGTCAAAGGTTTCACTCAAATGTTTAAGATAATCTTCCGTTTGAGTTGACTTTTTGACTTTTGACCTAAAGCTTAGCATTTTCTTATGAGATTGATTCATTTAGCTCGTGTTGATTGTATCGAATTGTTTGTGGCTAGATTCGAGGCATTTTGGGGCCGGTTCGAGAGGTAAGAGCATCGCGGAGTAGGGATTTGACCGGTTTGAGGTAAGTAATGATTGTAAATCTAGTCCTGAGGGTATAAAACCCGGATTTCGTATCGTTTTCCTATTTTGAGGTGAAGCACACGCTAGGTGACGGGCATGTGGGCGTGTGGGCGTGCACCGTTGGGGACTGTGACTTGGTCCATCCCGTAGCAGCTGTAAAGTTGCGTATTTTGTTGAAACTATATGATATTATGTGTTTTAGAAAGAGTTTCAGTAAATTGGGCTAAATGCCATGTTTTGGACCTGGTGCTAGTGCTGTTGGACCCTTAGGGGCCTTTTCTTCTTATCAACTCACTATTTTTGATTGAAAATCTATACTCAGTCATGGTTATACCTGTTTTACAACATATCTCAGTTTTATTACTCTGTTTTGAGGCATATAAATGTTGTTTCGGGCTGAGTTCCTTATTTTTTTACTGAAATGTCCGAGTGGCTTGAGAGGTTTATGACTGAGTGAGGCCGAGGGCCTGATTTGTGAGGATATTATGGTATCAGGCTGCACGCCGCAACATGTTATACTGGTTCATGATTTAGTGAGGCCGAGGGCCTAATTGATTTATGCCATGAGGTGGCCTGTTATAGCGCTTGGGCTGAATAAGCCCCTCCGGAGTCTGCACACCCCCAGTGAGCGCGGGTACCCTGAGTGAGTGATATGAGATATGCTCGAGGGGCTGTATATGAGTGACTGTGAGGTTTTCCCGAGGGGTTGTACATGAGTGATGTTTTGCCCGAGGGGCTGTTTATGATTTTTATCACTTTTACTCTCTTTTGCATTGAGCCTCTGTTGAAAAATGTCTTCAAATGATTTTTACCGAAAACTGGATTTTAAACGAGATGATTTGACTCACATACTGATTTGAAAGCAATGTTGTATTTACTGAGATTTCATGTTGTGGACTTTATGTGTTTTATTGCTCATCACTACTGCTCAGTTCTTATTTACTGCTATTACTAATTGAGTTGGCGTACTCACATTACTCCCTGCACCTTGTGTGCAGATCCAGGGGGTTACTGGACATGCTAGCGAGTGTTGATTTCATCCGTCGCGGATCTATTGGAGTTAGCAAGGTAGTTGCATGGCGATCGCAGCCCTGCTCTTCTCCCTCCTATCCTCCTATAGATGTTTTAAGTTGTTTTCCAGACTGTATTAGTCTTAGTATTATCAGACAGTTTTTAGTAGATGCTCATGACTAGTGACACCCCAATGTCGGGCTTTTCTTTCCGCATTTTTGTTATTCAGATGTTCTTTATAAAGTGTCATTATTAATTAGCGTGAATTTCTCTTTGATAATGGGATATCGCATTGTTTTTGGTAACGATTCGGCTTGCCTAGTTCCACGATATGCGCCATCACGATAGGGTAATTTTGGTTCGTGACAAGTTGGTATTAGAGCCTAGGTTACATAGGTCTCACGGGTCATGAGTGGGTTTAGTAGAGTCTTGCAGATCGGTGTGGAGACGTCTGTACTTATCTTCAAGAGGTTGCAGAACCTTTAGGAAAACATCACATTCTTGAATTCTTGTCGTGCGAATCTGTTGATTCTGGTAACTAAACTTCTGTTATTCTATTCTCTCACAGATGGTGAGGACACGTGCTACCGGTCAGGATGGACGTCCACCAGTACCATCAGTTGGGGCCGCGAGGAGCCGAGGTCGCAGTTTAGGTCGTGGTAGGGGCAGGGGTGTAGCCCGCACAGCAGCTAGGGAAGCACCTAAAAATCCACCAGCCGCCCCAGTTCATGATCAGGTTCCAGTTGTGGATGCTCCGACGGGACCAGCTCAGGCACCGCCGGTGCCTATTGTTATTCCAGGTCTTCAGGAGACCTTAGCTCAGATTTTGACCGTGTGCACCAGTCTTGCTCAGGCGTTCGCTGTTTCTACTACAGCAGCTACTTCCCAGGCCCGGGGAGGCACTCAGACTCCCGCAGCCCGTACACTCAAGCAGGTTGTTCAGGGCTACAGACACTGGGGGCACCACCAGCCCAGCCGATTGCACCTGCTCAGGATTATGTGGTACCAGTCATGCCTGATGACGAGCAACGTAGATTGGAGAGGTTTGGTAGACTTCAGCCTACGACATTCAGTGGTACAGAGGGTGAGGATGCCTGTTTCTTGGATCATTGCCAGAGGATTCTTCATACGGTGGGTATTCTGGAGACCAGTGGGGTCTCGTTCACTACCTTTCAGCTCTCTAGAGCTGCCTTTACATGGTGGGAGGCTTATGAGAGGTGTAGGCCTATTGGTGCAGCGCCCCTAACCTGGTAGCAGTTCTCTGTTCTCTTTCTAGAGAAGTATGTGCCGCAGTCCCGCAGAGAGGAGCTGCGTAGATAGTTCGAGCAGTTGCGTCAGGATGATATGATTGTGACGCAGTATGAGATGAGATTCTCTGAGTTAGCCCGCCATGCTATCTGGTTGGTTCCCATAGACAGGGAGAGGATCAGGATGTTCGTTGATGGCCTCACTTATCAGCTACGGATTCTTATGACTAGAGAGAGGGTGTCTTGTGCTTCGTTTTAGGAGGTTGTTGACATTGCTCGGGACATAGAGTCGATTCATCGCCAAGAGCGAGTGGAGAGGGAGGCCAAGAGGCCTCGTGGATCCGGCAGTTTTGGTGGTGCTCCTCATGGGGGTCAGTTTCAGCATGGTAGAGGCCGTCCATTCAGACATGCTCAGTCAGATCGATTGGTTCACCATGGGGCATCATCGGGCCATGGTTCTCACAGTTCTCATCAAGGCCATTGATCACTTAATGCCCTCCCAGCCCAGAGTTCGTCTCGTGCTCCATCAGTTCAGGGCTCCTACATGCCAGGTTCTTCTACCAGTCATCCCGGTGCTAGGGGTTTCCTTCAGTCCCCGTCACCAGCACTAGGGGTTGTTATGAGTGTGGAGAGTTGGGCATATGTGAAGGCAGTGTCCTCGTCGTCATGGGGGTCTGCCTCAATAGAGGAGTCAACCATCGACATCAACACCAGTCGTCATGTGTACCTAATGTGGATGGGCTTCGTGAGTTGATTCTAGAGGAGGCTCACAGTTCCCGGTATTTTATTCATCCGGGCGCCGCTAAGATGTACCAGGACTTGCGGCGACATTATTGGTGGAGGAGGATGAAGAAGCATATTGTTGCATATGTAGCTCGGTGTTTGAATTATCAGCAAGTAAAGTACGAGCATTAGAGACCTGGTGGTTTGCTTCAGAAGATTGAGATTCCTAAGTGGAAGTGGGAGCGTATCACTATGGATTTTGTTGTTGGACTCCCACGGACTCAGAGGAAGTTCGATGCAGTATGGGTTATTGTGGATAGACTAACTAAGTCAGCGTATTTCATTCCTGTGCCAGTTTCCTATTCTTCGGATCGGTTGGCGGAGATCTATATCCGTGAGATCGTTCGTCTTCATGGTGTACCCGTGTCTATTATTTCTGATTGAGGTATGCAGTTTACCTCGCATTTCTAGAGGGCAATACAGCGTGAGTTGGGTACGCGGGTCGAGTTAAGCACAATGTTTCATCCTTAGACGGACGGACAATCCGAGCGTACTATTCAGATCTTGGAGGATATGCTCCCCGCCTGTGTTATTGACTTTGGAGGTTCTTGGGATCATTTCTTGTCGTTAGCGTAGTTTTCCTACAACAACAGTTATCAGTCGAGTATCCAGATGGCTCCCTATGAGGCATTATATGGTAGACGGTGTTGATCGCCGGTTGGGTGGTTGGAGCCGGGGGAGGCTTGGTTTTTGGGTACAGACTTAGTGCAGGATGCCTTGGATAAGGTTAAGATCATTCAGGATAGACTTCGTACAGCTCAATCCAAGCAAAAGAGTGTTGCTTCGGGTGTCACCCATGAAGGGTGTGATGCGGTTTGGGAAGAAGGGCAAGTTAAGCCCTAGGTTCATTGGGCCTTTTGAGATCCTTGATCGAGTGGGCGAGGTGGCCTACAGACTTGCGGTACCCCCAGGTTTATCAGCAGTACATCCAGTATTTCATGTGTCCATGCTTCGGAAATATCACGGTGATCCATCCCACGTGTTAGATTTCAGCATTGTCCAGTAGGACAATGATTTGACTTACGAGGAGGAACCGGTAGCTATTCTAGACCGACAGGTTCGTCAGTTAAGATCGAAGAGTTATCCTTCGGTTCGTGTGCAGTTGAGAGGTTAGCCTGTTGAGGCAGCTACCTGAGAGTCCGAGTCCGATATGCGGAGCAGATATCCCCATCTTTTCACAGGCTCAGGTACTTTTCTATGTCCGTTTGAGGACGAACGGTTGTTTTAGAGGTGGAGAATGTGATGACCCAAAGGGTCATCTTATGTTTTTGAACTCGATTCCGTGTTCCGGCATCTTCAAAACCTTATTTTATTGATCCTCGATTTGCGTGCGTAGTCCGGGCGTGTATCCGGAAAGCTTTTATGTGAAAAATTTAAGAAATAAGAATTTTTGTCCTAAAAAGTTAATTTTTGGTGACTTTGGTCAACGTTTTGGGTAAACAGGCCCGGACCCATGTTCTGACGGCCCCGGTGGGTCCGCAGTAAAACATGGGACCATGGCGTATGCTCGGAATCGAATTCCAAGGTCCCTAGCCCGAGAAATGAATTTTTGATAAAAATTGTTAAATTGAAATTATAATGGTTTTGAGAAAATGGTTAATATTTGATCTCATTGGTATCGGGTCCGTATTTTGGTTCCGAAACTCGGTACAAGTCCGTTATGATATTTGTGCCTTATCTGTGAAATTTAGTGCGAAACGGGACTGATTTGACGTGATTCGGACCTTTGGTTGAGAAAATAGAACTTTTGAACTTTCTTGAAAATTTCATGCAATTTGGTGTTAAATTCATAGTTCTAGGTGTTATTTTAGCGATTTGATTGCGCGAGCAAGTTCGTATAACGTTTTAAGACTTGTGTGCATGTTTGGTTTGGAGCCTCGAGAGCCCGGGTGAGTTTCGGATAGGCTACGGAGTGATTTGGACTTAAGAGGAATTGCTGATATGCTTCAGGTCCTGCAGACTTCGCAATTGCGAGGTCTGGCTCGCAAATGCGAGCCTCACATTTGCGAAGACTGTTCGCATTTGCGAAGCAGGGGGGGAACTGGGTTGCTCGCATTTGCGAAGAATCATACCGCATTTGCGGAAGCCCGGGTTCGCATTTGCGACTGGGACTTCGCATTTGCGAAGGCAGCAGAAATGCGAGGGGTTCACATTTGCGAGCTTCGCAAATGCGAAGCTCGGGTCGCAGATGCAACATCTGCAGCTGATAAGTTTTGGACTTATACGGGATTTTCATTCATTCACCCATTTTTCAAAACCTAAACCTTAAGAGGCGATTTTCCAAAGACAATTTCTTCCCAAAATCATAAGTAAATGATTCTTACTCATTTCTTTCAATCTTTTGCATCTTTTTACAAGATTTCATCCTAGAATCTAGGGTTTTTCATGGTGGAATTGGGTGTTTTTGGGTAGAACTTAGGAATTTAGAAATTTGGGGATTTAGACCTCAAATTGAGGTCGGATTCCAAAACCAATTGTATATCCGGGCTCGGGGGTGAATGGGTAATCGGGTTTTGGTCCGAACTTCGAGTTTTGATCAAGCAGGCCCGAGGTCGGTTTTTGACTTTTTGGGGAAAATGTTGGGAAACTTATAATCATGCATTGGAATCGATTTCTTTAGCGATAATTGAGGTTATTAAGTTAATTATGACTAGATACGAGTGGATTGGAGGTGGAATCTAGAGGAAAAGCGGCAATTGAGCTTTGAATTGGCCGTTGGATTGAGGTAAGTGTTTGGTCTAACTTTGACTCGAGGGATTAGGGATCCCCGACTTAATTGCTATGTGAAATTTCATGTGTGTGGAGTATAGGTGTGGTGACGAGTACCTATGCGCCGCCAAATTATTTGTTTAGCTTGTTCCCTTCCCCGTTCCATATATATCGTCTTCCTGTCTTAACTGCTATATGCTTATTGGTGCTTCCATGTCTAATTGCTTCTTGTTAAGTATTGTTTTCTTTACTGAAGGTATCAATTGTTCCGTAGTTTCCTTGTATTACATTATTGGTTTAAGTTGGTTTATTGGTGTTTCATGGTATATTTTGGTTGGTCTCGCTATGTAGTATTAATTGATGAAGTTTTATAATTGTATAGATTTTCGTTTGGTTTGGTTTGAGGCATAAATATCTTGGAGGGTTTTGAGCTCAATTGTGAAATACTTGTTCTTATTGTGTGACTGGTAATGATATGGTGGTATCGGGTTGCATGCCGCAACAGGAGGAATAAGGGTGATATATTGAGGAGGAATAAGGGTGAAATATGATTGTCTGGTGGGATCGGGTTGCGAGCCGCAACAGGAGTAATAAGGGTTGACAGGTGGGATCGGGTTACACACCGCAACAGGAGCAATAAGGGTGATATATTGAGGAGCAATAAGGGTAGACAGGTGGGATCGGGTTGCATGCCGCAACATGAGTAATAAGGGTGAATGTTCATCTATTTACTGATGATATAGTGGGATCAGGATGCGCGCCGCATCATTTGTTGTTTATGTATTCTTCTTCAGTTGTGATTTATTCCTGTAGTATTGCAGCTCTCTTAAGGATTGGTTATAGCTGAGTACTGGCAAGATATTTGGGTTCCATATTTATTTTGCTGCAAGTTACTATTCCAATTCGTTCTGTATTTCCTTTTTGTTTTATTATATACTGTTGCGGGTTATATTGTAAATGCCCCGCCGTAGCCTCGTCGAGGTTAGGCTCCGCACTTACCAGTATATGGGGTCGTTTGTACTGATACTGCACTCTGCACTTTCTGTGCAGATTTTGGAGCTGGTTGTGGCTGATCGAGAGTTCGGTTGCAGATACTTCACCTAGGAGACCCAAGGTAGTCCTGCTAGCGTCCGCAGGCCCTGGCGTCCCCTTCTAAGTTTCTACTTTCCAGTTTTATTTCCTTTCGAGACAGATGTAATTTCTTTCAGAACAGTATTTGTAGTAATTCCTAGTATTTTCGTGGATTGTGACACCAGTTTCTGGGTGGTAACAGTTTCGGTATTTGTTAATAGTATATAGATAATCAGTTAATTATGTACTTCTACAAGTATTTCTATTTGATTTAGTTCTGTTAATTTTAACTATAAAATGTAAAGGAAAAAGGTGAATAGAACTCTAAAGTTGGCTTGCCTAGCGCGTGCGATGTTAGGCGCCATCACAGTCTCGACGGTGGAAAATCCAGGTCGTGACAGCTCAGCCCCTGAAGCCACGAGGGGTGTTTACCCTTGGGATAGGTCATTTAACTTTGAAAAGGAAACCCCACCTCCCCCCAATCACCCCCTCCACCCACCACCTCACTCCACCCATTGCCCCACACCCTACCCCACCCCATCACTTAAACCACCACTGCCATCACCCTCACCACCCACCCCAAACTACCTTTACCCCACCCTCGAACCACCTACATCCATAACCCCCACCTTCCACCACCCACCCCATTCTCAGCCCTACTATCCCCCCCTCCCCCAACCCTACCGTCCACCTCCCCTTTCGAATTTTTTTAAATATATCTTATTTTACTTTTATAAAATTTCTTATCCCCAAACCACATCCCCCCACCCCGCTTTTTAAACTTTATGAATAGTTTTTTATTTGACTTTTTACACCACCTCCCGACCACGTCAGCCTCAAAAAAATTAAGTTTTTTTCTAAATAACTATTTTTGGGTTTTTACGCCACCCACCTCTCTGAATTTTCTATTTCATATATTTTAATTTGACAACTTTTTTAAATATAAAGTGGGAATTTTATACGAAAAAAAATCATATACATCATACAAAATTTTATAAACAAGCAATAAGCTGGAAACTGAAACTATAAGAAAACTGTAAGCTGAAACTCAAACTTAACATAAGCTCGTAATTGATATCTAAAATAGAAACTGAGTTATATATTTTAAAACATAACTTTGCTGGAAATTGTTACGCTAGTGGCCCTGCGTACGTGAGTATTTGGGAACACGCATGGGGGAGTATCGGCATATCTCCTCAACAAACAATTGGCACCTGTGAGCGTGGGGTAGCTAACCCTGGCACCATGGCACTCACGCTGGGGGAGGTTGGCCACTTCTCCCTACTGAATGTGATCACAGTGATGCATGAATTAATGTTGAAACTGAATACTTAACTGAATGTGAATATGAAAAATAAAGGCACATAACAACTAGTAATACACACAAGCATATATTCATGTCACTTATAAGATTGTGGGTGTGTTTGGCATAATGGAAAAAAATTTTCGTGGAAAATACAAGTAGTAATCTTATTCATTTTCCGGTGTTTGGTATGCAAATTAAGAAAAATGACTTCTCAAAAGTATTCATAAATAATTTAGATAAAATAAACATGAAGCCATAAACTTTCAAACCGACAACCTTCCGAACCCACAAATTTCATAGACTTTCGAATCGCTAAACTTTCAAAACCGCAGAATTTCGAACCCGTAAACTTCCAAACACATAAACCTCCGAACTCATAATTTTGAAACTTGTATAATTTTGAACCTTTAAGCCGATAAATAAAAAAAATTAAAACTAAAAAATATATTTAAAAAATATTTTTTTTCGGGGGGGGGGGGGGGGGGGCAGTAAACGAAAAAAATAGAAATTTAAATTACAAAAAAAAGTAAAAAAAATAATTTTAGTAGCGAGTGGGGGGGGGGGTACAGGTGAGGTGGTGGGGTGGCTGGTGCAGAAAAACGAAAAAACTGAAATTTGAAATTGCAAAAAAAAAAATTAAGGTAAAAAAATAATTTTTTTTACGGTAGTGGGGGGTGTTTGGGGGTGCGGTGGGTGGAGGGGTAGTAGGGTGGGTGGTAACGGAAAAACTGAAATTGAAAAAAAAAGCCTATTTTGGAGAGGGGGTGGGGTGGGTTGGTGAGGGTAGGGAAGGTAAAGAAGAAGTTTTGGAAAATATTTTCCCTTCTCTTGATAAAGAAAATATTTTCCTCCATTTTGAGTAAAATGAGTTTTGAGTAAAATGAGTTCATAAGGAAAATATTTTCCAAAATATTTAAGCCAACCAAACATGGGAAAATTGAAAAATATTTTCCGAAAAATATTTTCCTTCATACCAAACACACCCTATACTGAATAAGAATAAAGTGAACTGAGCATTGGATCACGAGAAGACATGGCTTAGCTTTATATTACATATGGAGCACAGGTGTTCCAATGGAATTCGCCACTAGGAGAGTAAACCTCAACCCACCTCAAAGCTACCAGCTCAACTTCGCCCTGAAGTATCTTTCAAGCAATCCTGATTCACAATTTTTAAATCTACATATGATAATCAGGTTCAATTCACATCAATACAAGTCTAAAGACTATAACATTACTCTCTTCAATTTAAGAAGATCACTCAAATCTTCTAACTTGTGAGTTTTCAGCAATACAAGGAACTATGTATACCCACTTCAATTCTATAGTCCATGAGTTATAGTCATCATTAATAACATATCAATTATAACGTTCTATACTCAGTCACTCCATTATCAATTTCTTACTTTACTGCTCAAACCCTAACTCTTGTTTGGAATTATAATTAACTATCTTCATATATAACTGATAATTAAAGTAAAGGAACAGAAGAAAAGAAAATAATGAAAGGAAAAGTAGACGCCTCTTATACTATGTCGACGGCAACCAATTTTTGTTTCTGTGTTTCTTTGAATTCCTCGTCGGCATACAGAAGCCAAGAAAGGCTTGATGCCTTATGTCTCTTATTATTTTAAATAGGCCAAATAGAACCCAAATATGACCATCACTTAAAGCTCAATTGGCTGGCCCAATATATATTTTATTATATATAATTTTGGTTTAACCCATGTGCTACCACCCACGATACTTTTTTACTCCAAAAATCAAGCAAAAGTTTTGCCACTTAGAAAGTCTTTTTATTTTCTCTACCCCCCACTTGCCTTTCATTGTTTACCAAGATCCTTGTATATTTCTTGCTAATTCCTTACATATAAAATAGATGTACACCTTTTACATCATTCATCATATTGCCATTATAAGGACAATGCATCTAGTGTTGCATTTCAACACAATGAGCAAACAAGGTTATATTATTCTTTTCTTAAGTTTTATATCAGTATTCAAGGTCAAACTTACTCCAAGATTTGTGGGTACTACATTCTTCCCCTGTTACAATAACATTTGTCCTCGAACGTTGAATTGTAGTCGTTCTTAGGGCTTGAAACATTTTCTTGGGCCTCTTGCCATTCTTACAACCTTAGGATTCAAAATTTTGACTAACTCTCCAAATTTCTAAAATTTTCGGCAGAGTCTCTCTGGTAACTGGAGCTATCCAAAAAAATTCAATATGTCCAAACAATCAAACAATAACACTTTGCACCTCCAGCTACTCAATCCAATAATATACCACATCAAGGAACACCGATATACCTACCAAGGCCATTTTACATCACTATAAGTACAAATATCATATAACTTCACAATCCAAATATTTTAAAGCTTAAAATGAATTATGTACCTAATATCTCGAACAAATAGCGATACTTTTCCTTTATGGCTTCCTCGGGCTCCCACGTAGCTTCCTCGGCTAAATGGTTTCTCCATATTACTTTTATCGAAGGAACGTCTTTGTTTTGAAGTCTACGAGCTTGCCTGTCTACTATAGCTATAGGGACCTCCTCATATGTCAGAGTATTATCAACCCCTATCTCATGTCTATCAAGTACATGACTCAGATCGTGAAAGTACTGTTTCAGCATGAACACATGAAAAATTGGGTGCACAAAAGATAACTCTGGATGTAAAGCTAGTCGGTATGCCACAAGCCCAATCCTTTCAAGAATTGGATAAGGCCCTATATATTTGGGTTAAGCTTCCCTTTTCTACCAAACCTCATGATACCCTTCATTGGAGACACCTTTAAAAATACATAGTCACCCTCTTTGAACTCAAGATCGCGGTGTTTTATATCTGAGTATGACTTTTATCCACTTTGAGCTGTTTTAAGTCGTTCCTGAATCAGTTTCATCTTTTTCAAGACATCTTGTACTATGTTTGGCCCAATAAGCTTCGTTTCACCTATCTCAAACCACCCTACAGGTGAACGACACCGCCTCCCATATAGGGCCTCGAATGGGGCCATCTGAATACTTGCTTGATAATTGTTATTATATGCGAATTAAATCAAAGGTAGATGATCATCCCAGTTTCCTTTAAAATTAAGAACACGTGCTCCTAACATATCTTCCAAGGTCTAAATTGTCCTCTCGGCTTGACCGTCTGTTTGAGGGTGAAAGGATGTACTTAGATTAACTCGGGTACCGAAGCCTTCCTGAAAACTCTGCCAGAACTAGGCATTAAACTGTGCACTCCTATCAGAAATAATAGACATGGGAGAACCATGCAATCGAACAATCTCCTTTATGTATAATGCTGCATATTAGGGTGTCGTATAGGTTGTTTTGACTGGCAAAAAGTGAACTGACTTAGTGAGTCGGTCTACTATGACCCAAATGGAGTCATGTCTTAAAAGTTCATGGAAAGCCAACCACAAAATCCATATTTATTCGTTCCCATTTTCATTCGGGTATTTTAATGACTTGAGATAAGCCGCTTGGTCTCTGGTGTTCAGTTTTTACTTGCTGACTGTTAAGGCACTGTGATACATAATTTGCAATATCTTGCTTCATATTATTCTACCAATAAATATCCTTCAAATTATGATATATTTTAGTAGACCTAGATGTATTGAATATCCGGAGCTATGAGATTCTACCATAATTGCCCTTCGAAGATTATCTACATTAGGCACGCATAAGCGGCCATCAAGTCTCATCACACCATTCTCATCAAGTGCAAAATTCTTAATCTTGCCACTGAGGACACCTTCCTTGAGCTTAAGTAAGCTAGCGTCATCGAATTGTTTGGCTTTAACTCGCTCTATTAAAATAGACTTAGCACCCACAATTGCTATCAACCTCCTATCATACTTCTCATCAAGACGAACCCCTTGGCTAGATATTTGTTGGGCTTCCTTAACTATTGGACGTTCGACCAAATACAACCTCGTCAAACTCCCCATGGATCTTCTGCTCAGAGCATCAACTAACAGTGTCTAACAGGTGGGCTGGGCCGGGCTGGGTAGGGAAAAGCTGAAACCGTCCAGGTTTCGAACCGGGCCGGTTACGGGTTAGGGGTTATCGGGCTTAACAGGTTCGGGTTCATCCGGGTAAAAAATGAACCATAAGGATTACGGGTCAAAGGGGTCGGACCGGGACGGGCCGGGTTAGTGTTTTTTTATTTTTTATTTTTATTTTTTTTGTATTTTGTATAACTATTATAATTAAAGTAAAAATATAAAGAATACAATGAAGATGGAAAAAAAATTGCACTTATAAATTGCAAGTGCTACATTTATTTCAAAATTCAAACTTACAAGTTGAAAGGTTTACATTTAACAACAAGTAAATTAACGAAAAAAGAGTAAATTCAAAGGTTTTACATTGTCTTAGACTCTAAAACCTTTAAAAAAAATTGAAATCTAGCCTTTAAACCGGTCTAAGCCGGGTCGGGCCGGTTAACCGGTTCTACAGGGATTTTGGTTGACCGGGTTTGACCGGTCCGATTAACCGAATGAATTAAAGTGAATGGACCAACCCCCTAACCCCAGTAACCCACCCGACCCTCTAAGTACCGGGCCGAGCCGGGTTTCAACCGGTCTGGCTAAGATCTACATTAGAGAGATTGTCCACTTGTACGGTGTGCCTGTGTCTATCATCTCGGATAGAGCCACCTAGTTTACATTGCACTTTTGGATAGTTCAGCATGAGTTACGCACGCATGTGGAGTTGATACTGTATTTTATCCTCAAACGGACGGACAGTTCAAGCGGACCATTCAGATCTTGAAGGATATGTTAAGAGCATATGTTATAGATTTCGGAGGCTAGTGGGATCAGTTTTTACCATTAGCAAAGTTTGCCTACAACTAGTATCTAGATGGCTCTGTATGAGGCATTATATAGGAGGCGATGTCGTTCTATGGTTGGGTGGTTTGAGTCAGGTGAGGCTAGGTTGTTGGGTGCAGATTTGGTTCGTGATGCTTTAGAGAAGGTGAAGTTCATTCAGGAGCAATTTCGTACAACGCAATCTATGCAGAAGAGTTATGTTGGTAAGAGGTTCGTGATGTGGCTTTCATGGAGAGTGGAGAGTTCTCTTAGAGTTTCGCCTATGAAAGACATGATTGAGATTTGGGAAGAATGACAACTTGAGTTCTCAGTATATTGGTTCATTTGAGGTGTTAGAGAGGGTTGGTGATGTGGCCTACAGACTTGCTTTGCTTACCAGCTTGTCGGGAGTTCACCCCGTGGTTCATGTTTTTATGTTTCGGAAGTACCATGAAGATCAGTCACACTTGTTAGATTTCAGCTCAGTGCAGTTGGATGAGAATTTGGCTTATGAAGAGCCAGTGACTATTTTGGATAGGCAGGTTCAGAAGTTGAGGTCGAAAGAGATTGCATCATTGAAGTTTCGGTGGAGAGGTCAACCGGACGAGGAGGCGCTTGGGAAACCGAGCATGATATACGAAGTAGATATCCTCATCTTTTTGACATTTCATGTCTGATTCTAAACTCGTTCGAGGATAAACGTTTGTTTAAGAGGGGAGAATATAATAACTCAGCCATTCATTTTGTATATTTGAGCCTTGTTTTCCCTATTTGACGCTCCTCATATATTATTTGTTGTTTTATGAATTGCATGGTGGTTGGTTTGGCTTCAGGAAGGTTTGAGAGCGAATTGAGACACTTAGTCTCATTTTGAAAGCGTAAGTGTAAGAGTTTATCAAGGTTTGAATTTTGTGTAAATAACCTCGGATTGATGATTTGATTGTTCCAATAGGTTCGTATGGTAATTTTGGACTTAGACGTATCAGATTTGAATCTGGAAGTTCCTCGGTGTTTTGGCTTTATTTGTTGAAAGTTGGCAATTTGAAGGTTTGGAGAGTTCTTGAGTTTGATCGCGAGTTGACTTTGATGATAACATATTTGGATTGTTGTTCCGGAACTTGAAATAAGTTTGTTTTGCTGTTTAGAACTTGTGTGCAAAGTTTGGATGTGATCCGAATTGATTAGGCTTGAATCAGACGCTTGACAGAAGTTGGAATATTTGAAACTTAGGAAAAGAATTTTTATCGTTGATTCTTAGTTTTAATGTTATTCATGCTGTTTCGATCCCTTAGATAAGTTTGGATTAGGTATATGGACTTGTTGCTATATTTGGACGGGGTCCCGGGGGCTCCGGTGTATTTCGAGATAGTTTCGGACCATTTCTCTTTGATTTACAGCTATTGGTTTGCTGGTGTGAAGTAGTGCTTCGCAAGAAGTTTTACTCTTTGCATTCGCGTGAGTGGTTCCGAGGTCGCGGAGGGCTGGGGGCAGATGCTTCGCATTCGCGTGCTGGGGGTCGCGTTCCCCATGATTTTGCGTCAGTCAAATAGTTAGCCTTCGTGTTCGTGTGAGGTACTTCGCATTCGCGAAGTAGAGTTCTAGCTCAGATGTGGAATGGGTATCGTGATCGCGATTCATATCACTGAGCAGACTACTTAAGATGTGATTTCGGGACTTTTACCCACTTTTTCATATTTTGAGCCCTAGACCTCAAATTTTGGAGATTTTTTAAGAGACTTTCACCCACTACTTGGAGGTAAGTATTTCTATGCTAGTTTTGATAATATATCTTGTTTCTCTATGAATTATTAGTCATAGATTATGGTATTTGTAAGAGAGATTTTGGGAATTTCGTCTACAATTTTGGAGAGTGTATAATGGGAATTCGGGAGTCCTTTTGGACTCGATTTTAGAATCTAGTCACATATTTGGACTCGTGGAGTTATGGGTAGTCGGGTTTTACACCTTAATTCGAGTTTTGACCGTGAGGGTTCAGGTTGACTTTTGGAATTTGATTAAATATCCGAGCTTTATTATTGGAATTGATTTTTATGACTTTGTTTAACGTTATTGGGTTATATTTGACTAGATTTGAGCCGTTTGGAGTTGAATTTTGACAATTTGATAGTTTTGATTAATTTTTGCTACCGGGTGGAGGTAAGTCTCTTGGCTAACCTTGTTAAGAGAGAAACCATCTAGAATTGACTTGATTGCTATGTGTTTAAGGTATTTGGGGTGGTGTATATACGGGGTGGAAAGCACATATGCATGTGCTGAGTTTATATTATGTCCAGGGTAGAATCGAGATACTTTATGTCTTGTTTTGATTATGTTCTCATCTTGATTCATGATTTGTTTGGCTTATATTACTATGTTGCTCTCTTATTCATATTAGAGATCATGCCTAGGTTTATGATTATTTATGAAGGCATGGCAGCTTATTCTTGGTATGTTGAATTGATTGAACCATCCGTAGTCATATAGAAATTCCATGAGCACATATCTGTATAATTATTATTAAGTATGTGCATCTTTTATCTATAATTCTTGGGCACATATCCGTATGATTATAAATCGAGTTTCAGGTTAAGAATTTTATTTGAGTTAGTATTTCTTTTAGTTTAAGAAAATATTTTAATTGAATAAAATAATTTTTAGCTAACCCTTCATTAGTCTTTGGCCAAAATGATATTCTAGAATATTTAATGAACGTTGAGTGATTTTATGATTAGAAAAATTAATTTAATAATTGTATTAAAATACACTATAAGTTGAATGACCTTGTTTTAATAACCCAACAAATCGTACACTCAAGAAGGTGGCTTGGACAGTTTTTGTAATGATTTGACCAGTCGTTTTACTTTCTAGGTTCATGTTCCCCTAATTAAGACTCCTCGTATGTGACTATACTATTTTATTACTTGCGGGGATGGTTGACTTGGGTTTAGAAAGGGTTCGGGTTGAAATCTGAACACTTGGTTCCTTAATAGTGCCTAAGACAGCCAAGTTTGACTTGAGTCAATATTTTTAGTAAACGACCTCAGAACTGGGATTTGACAGTTCCAATAGGTTCGAATGATGATTTTGGACTTGAGCGTATATTCGGATCGGGTTTCGGATGATCCGGGAGCATTTCGACGCTTAATGTTGAAAGTTGGCGCATTCAAGGTTTTCAAGTTCTTTAATGGTTTGGAGTAGACTTTGATATTATCAAGGTGCATTTGGGATTTCGAGCCTGAGAATAGCTTCGTATGGTAATTTATGACTTGTACACAAAATTTGGTGTCATTCCCAGTAGTCTAAGTATGATTCGGTGCGTTCGGAGTAAGTTGAAAAGCTTAAGGTTCATAATTTGATTCAATTTGGTTTTGGGGTGCGATTCTTAGTTTTGATGTTGTTTCACGTGTTTTGAGAGTTTGAACAGGTCCGTATTATGTTTATGGACTTGTTGGTGCATTTGGACGGGGTCCCGGGTGGCTCGGGTGAGTTTCAGACTACCCGGAGCTAAGTCCAAAAGTCTGCTATTGCTGGTTCTGGTTTCCTTATTTGCGATCACGAGGGTTGTGTCGTGTTAGCGAAGAAGGAAATTGGGGGACTGGGTAGTTTCTCTTCACGTTCACAACCCCCAGTACGCGTTCGCGAAGGTCTGGGACCTGTGGCATTCGTGTTTGCGTGAAATGGCCCACGTTCGCGTAGGGAAAGGGGACTGGAGGGGTCAGCTCCGTTACTCTTCGCGTTCACGAAGGGGACCCCGCATTCGCAAAGCTCAGGCGGGTTAAGCCTTCGCTTTCGCGAGAGGGACCTCGTGTTCGCATTATTCATTTCTGGGGCCTGTGCAGCTTGCTTTCGCAATTGCGAGGCCTCTTCCGCGATAGCGAAGAAGGAATTCCTCAGCAGAGACTTGTTTAAAAAATGGGACTTAGGCCATTTTCTCTAATTTTTCATTTCCTTGGCCGATTTTGGAGCTTCTCGAAGAGGGGTTTTCACCTAGCTATTTAAGGTATGTAATTCCTACCCAATGTGAGTTTAATACATAGATTATGGGTAGATGTAACATGTAAAATGTGAAAATTTTAGGAGATTGTTGAAAAACCTAGATTTTGATAAAAATGGGATTAGACCACGACAATAATTATGGAATTTAGTAGAAATTATATATTTGGGTTTGTGAGGTTATGGGTAACTTTTATTTACAAAAATTTTCGAAATCCGGGCACGTGGGCCCGGGGGTGTATTTTAGGAATCTTCAAATTTGGGTTGGATAATTACTCTAATAGTTAAATTATGAACTTTTGAGCATATATTGATTAATATTTGGCTAGTCTCGGATTGTGTGGCACCGATTTGAGGCTTTAGTGTGAATTGTGGATCTGGAAGAGAACTTGAAAATGAGGTAAGTCTGTTGCCTAACTTTGTATGAGGGAATTCTCCCCGAATGTGCTATAAATGATTGTTTTGCTAATAATTGTGGGTGATACGTGCGCACGATGTGATGAGAGTCCGCATGTAGCTAAAAATCATGCTTATGTCCAGGTAGTTTTAGGACTCTACCATGTATTACTTGTATTATCTGTACTCAACTTGTCAGTTTAATTACTTAAATTGTATATGATATTGGATAAAGGATTTGTAAAGACCGAACTTCATTACTTTGGGCTTTGGCGGGTTACTTGACCGTTAGTGAAAATTATGCCTCCTTGGTATTATTCTTGTAGTAGTCATTAATCGAAGTTCACAGAGTATCTCTCTTCTTGTGGATTGGGCCGCACGCTCGACAGTATAATAGATGCATCTATGGTTCGCGCTCGGTCATACGACCTCGACATAAATCAGGTGTGATATTGCTCGGAGTCCGATTATACTTGATATTTCTTCCATGACTTGAGAATTTATAATTACTTGATTAGGTTGAAATTAGTATGTGATAGTTGGAGACTCTAACTGATATTTAGTTAAGGAACCACTTATTTATTGTTCATTAATTCGTTATTATTGATGTACTCCTTGCCTATTTATTATTTGTGCACTTTATTTATTGACCCTTAGTAAGTGGAAATGTCAACCCCTCGTCACTACTTCTTTGAGGTTAGACTAGATACTTACTGGGTACATGTTATTTATGTACTCACGCTATACTTCTGCACTAATCGTGCAGGATCTGAGGCAGGTGTATCTGGCGGCCATTCAGGCGCGTAGCCCCGCTACTCAGAGACTTAGTGGTGAGCTGCTCTTTATGCCCGCTTTGCAGTGCCTGGAGTCCCTTCTAGTTGTATTTATTTTCTGTCTATCTTACTCCAGACGGTAGTATAGGAGGTTTTGTATATCCTACTAGTTTGCTCATGCACTTGTGACACCAGGTTTTGGGAATATTCTAGTAGACTTTTTATGGATTTGAGTATTAAATTCACTATTTACTCTTACGTTATTTTATGCTTTACATTACTACAATCACCTATGAATTGTTCTCTTATTAAATAAAATCAATTACTTTAAAAATATTAAAATAAACAATTACATGGATAGTTCATCATTGGCTTGCCTAGCGGCAACGTTGGGCACCATCACGGCCTATAGTGGGAATTGGGTCATGACAGCTTGGTATCAGAGCACTAGGTTCAATAAGGTCTCATAAGTCATGAGCGTTCCTAATAGAGTCTTGCGGATCGGTGCGGGGACGTCCGTAGTTATCTTCGAGAGGCTATAGGGTGTTAAGAAACTTCTCTTTCTTCATCTCCTATTGTGTAGTTGATGTTGTGCTCAGTATATTTATCTTATTCTCTCACAGATGGTGAGAACGAACGCAGCAATTGTACCCGACGGTGAAGGAGCTGCTCCCCCTGTTGCTAGATTCTCCTGTTGTGCCACCAGTGGATCCAGTGGAGGATCCTGTTTTTGAGGAGCTGGGCGAGCTGCAGCTAAGCCAGCCTCGGCGGATTTCATGTCTGTACCGGGATTCCAGGAGGTCATGGGTCGTATGCTGCAGTTCATAGGCTCTATGATGCAGGCTGGTTTATTTCCAGCGGAACCAGCCACATCTCAGGTGGGAGGGGGAGCACAGACCCCTATCGCTCAGGCTCCAGGGCATACTGCTGCAGTATATCAGACCTCGGGGCACTACCTGTGGGCAGGGATAAGTCAGTTGAAGCGGCTATACTAAAGCCCACAGCAGCCGCGACCGGCAAGCCGCAGAAGCTATTGGATAGATGGACCAAGCTACATCCTCCTGCCTTTGTCGGTGAGCGATATGAGGACCCCAGGACTTTATTGATCGTTGCAGGGACAGACTACACAACATGAGGGTATTGGAGTCCCAAAGGGTGGACTTTACCACCTTCCAGCTGGAGGGCAGGGCCCGTAGATGGTGGCAGCCCTATCTTCTCAGCAGACCAGCAGGTTCTCCTCCCTTGATTTGGGACCATTTCACACGTCTCTTTCTGGAGAGATATATCTCACCCTCTCAAAGGGAAGAGTTACGAGGTCAACTCGAGCGGCTCAAGCAGGGTCAGATGTCTGTGACTGATTATGAGGCGAGGTTCTCTGAGTTGTCTCGCCATGCACTTATGATACTCACCACCGATGTAGAGACAGTGCGGAGGTTTATTGCATGCTTGCACTATGGTATCCAAGTCACTATGGCCCGAGAGACTGAGATGGGAACTCCTTACGAGCAAGTTGTGGAGATAGCTCGGAGAATCGAGGGTATTCGTCAGTAGGGCCGAGAGCAAGCGCCAAGGGACAAACGTCCTCGATATTCTGGAGGGTTCAGTGGTGCTTCGTTTGGGAGCAGAGGTCAGTTTGTGGGGGGCCCAGTCTAGCAGGCCCACATATACAGCACCGCCGCCTTCTCGGGGAACTCCAGTGCGGCCCTATTTCAGTGCCATTCCAGAGAGCTCCTACCGTCAACCAGCTATTCAGGGTTTTTCTAGTGGTTGTTCAGGTCCCTAGGGCCAGAGTCAGGGTCATTCATCTTCCTCATTGAGAGGTTGCTATGAGTGCGGGGAGCTTCGTCATGTGAGGAGATTCTGCGCCAGGCTTCTGGGCAACACAGTACAGCAGGGCCATCAGCCCATGATCACTGCACCAGCTATCGCACCAGTTGTCTGGCTAGCTAGAGGCGGAGGGCAGGTGGATAGAGGTCGCCCTAGAGGTGGAGGCCAGTCAGGTGGTGCTCCAGCTAGGTTCTATGCCTTTCCATCCAAACCAGATACAGTAGCCTCAGACGCCGTGATCATAGGTATTAATTCTGTCTGCAGTAGGGATGCTTCGGTACTATTTGATCCAGGGTCTATGTATTCATATATTTCATCTCTGTTTGCTCATTTTCTAGGTGTTTCTCGTGAGTCATTGGGTACTCCTGTATATGTGTCCACGCCAGTAGGCTATTCTGTTATTGTGGATCGGATATACCAGTCCTATATCGTGACTTTCTGTGGTTATGAGACTAAAGTGGATCTTGTGTTGCTAAACATGACCGACTTTGAGGTCATCCTGGGCATGGACTGGTTTGTCTCCGTACCATGCCTTTCTTGAATCATGCCAAGACTGTTACCTTGTTAATGCCAGAGTTGCCTAGATTGGAGCAGAGGGATTCATCTATCAGTACATCCAGCTAGGTTATTTCTTTCTTGAAGCCTCGACATATGATTGAGAAGGGTTGTTTGGACTATCTAGCTTACGTTCGGGATACTGCTGCAGAGACTCCCACGATTGATTCAGTGCCCGTGGTGAGGGAGTTCTCCGATGTGTTTCCTTTTATATACCAGGCACGCCACCAGATCGTGATATCGGTTTCTGTATTAATTTGGAACTAGGTACCCAGCCTATCTCTATTCCACCATACCGCATGGCTCCGAAAGAGTTGAAGGAGTTAAAAGAACAGTTTGAGGAGTTGCTAGCGAAGGAGTTCGTCAGACCGAGTGTGTCACCTGGGGGTGCACCAGTTTTGTTTGTGAAAAAGAAGTATGGGACTATGCGGATGTGTAGAGCCGTCAAAATGGGCTTGGCCCGTGAGGCCAGCCCAACCCAGCCCGCTACTTGGGTAGGGCTGGTTTAGGATTTTTTTAGCCCATTTAAAACTGAGGCTTATAAGCCCGGCCCAAGTCGCCCCGCTGGTCCTTGAGGCTTGACCGAGGCTGGGCCTGGGCCGGCCCGTGGGCCAAAAATTAATTATATTCAAATTTAAATATCTAAAAAAAGTAAAAACTAAAAAAAAAATATTAACTATAATCCCCTTTTTCCAACCTTAGATTGCTCATTTACCCTTCCATATCAACTAAAATTTATACTTTTTTATATGCATGTAGTATGACAAGAATAGTTTTTCTTTTGCTTAATTAACAACGAACTAGAAAAGTTTTAAATGGCCAATAATATTTTTTCAAAAGAAAATATTATTTTAAGTGGCCAATGATCAGTTTGGTTACTTTAATATATTATTAGTTATTAAATTGATCTTCAGTATAGAAAAAGGTCAAGTTTTAGTACCCAAAAAAAATTGATGATACTAGCAAATATCATGAATTTTAAAAATTTCATGGACTATAATGATGAAATCGACAAATAATGTTAAACTTAAATTAAAAAATCTTAACATATAAACTTATTGAAGCAATTCCTGAACCTAAGGAAAGTGAAAGAAAAGTACTAAAAAAAATTCATGTAATGTTAAAAAAAGAAGAGATAGAGATATAGAGAATTTGCATATCAATTACGAGATTCCTTGTCAAATATCAAGATTCTTGTATACTCTATATAAACAGAAGTCGTTCATATGATCAAGAGATTATATCACGAAAAAATATCTAATGATTTGGAGAAATAATTTTTTCTAAAAAATTGAAGGGCTGGGCTGGCCATTTTAAGGCCCATATAGATGGAGGGCCCGCCCGCCCTAGCCCACCAAATTTAAAAGCCCACGAGGCTTGGGCTAGGTTGGGCTGGGCTAGCCCGTTTTGACAGCTCTACGGATGTGCATTGATTACCGCCAGTTGAACAAAGTTACCATTAAGAACAAGCACCCGTTGCCACCTATTGATGATTTGTTTGACCAGTTGTAGGATGTCAGGGTGTTCTCTAAAATCGACTTGAGATCGGGGTATCATCAACTAAAGATTCAGGCTTTCGATGTTCCGAAAAATGGCTTTTCGGACTAGTTATGGCCACTATGAGTTTCTAGTGATGTCCTTCGTCTTGACCAACGCCCCAACGGCATTTATGGATTTGATGAATCGAGTGTTCAAGCCATATATTGACTCATTTTTCATTGTCTTTGTTGATGACATATTGATCTACTCACGTAGTATGAAGGTGCACGAGCAGCATTTGAGAGTTGTCCTTCAGACCTTGCGGGAACAAAAGTTATATGCTAAGTCCTCCAGTTGCAAGTTCTGGTTAGATTATGTGGCATTCTCGAGTAATGTTGTATCAGGAAAGGGTATTAAGGTTGATCCTAGGAAGATCGAGGCAGTCTAGAGTTGGCCTCGTCCTACAACAGTGTCCGAGATCAGGAGTTTCTTGGGTTAGCAGGTTATTATCGTCGGTTCGTGGAGGGTTTCTGATCTATTGCGGCACCTTTGACTAGACTGACCCAGAAGGGTGCTCCGTTTCGATGGTCCAATAATTGCGAGGCGAGTTTTCAGAAGCTCAAGACCGCATTGACTATAGCACCGGTGTTAGTGTTGCCTTCCAGTTCAGGGATGTAAATTGTGTATCGCGATGCTTCACGCGTAGTCCTGGGTTGTGTATTGATGCAGGAGGGGCGAGTTATTGCATATGCTTCATGTCATCTGAAGCCCCACGAGAAGAATTACCCCGTACATGATTTGGAGTTGGCCGCGATAGTTCATGCTCTCAAGATCTGGAGGCATTATCTTTATGGGGTGTCTTGTGAGGTTTACACCGATCATCGCAGCTTGCAGCATTTATTCAAGCAAAGGGATCTCAATTTGAGGCGACGCGGGTTGCTTGAGTTACTGAAGGACTATGATATTACCATCCTTTATCATCTGGGCAATGAGAATGTGGTTGCGGATGCCTTGAGCAGAAATGCCGAGAGTATGGATAGCTTGGCATTCATTTCAGCGGAGGAGAGGCCATTGGCTTTGGACATTCAATTCTTGGCTAAAAGACTTGTGAGGTTGGATGTTTCGGAGCCCAATCGAGTTCTTACATGTGTTGTGGCTCATTTATTATTTGAGCGGATCAAGGCTCGTTAGTACGATGATCCGCACTTGTTGGTTCTTAGGGAGACGGTACTACAAGGTGG
Source organism: Nicotiana attenuata (assembly GCF_001879085.1). Classification (NCBI taxonomy): domain Eukaryota; kingdom Viridiplantae; phylum Streptophyta; class Magnoliopsida; order Solanales; family Solanaceae; genus Nicotiana; species Nicotiana attenuata. Next base: position 72,351,581 of record NC_031991.1, read on the forward strand.
TGCTAAGGAGGTTGCTATCGGTGAGGATGGTGTTCTGCGACTCCAGGGTCGTCTATGTGTTCCTAATGTTGATGGATTGGGGGAGAAGATTCTAAAAGAGGCACAGTTCATAGTGTTCTATTCATCCAGGTGCCACGAAGATGTATCGAGACCTGAGGTAGCATTATTGGTGGCGGTGGATGAAGAAGGACATAGTTGAGTATGTAGCGAGATGCCTAAATTGCTAGCAGGTTAAGTATGAGCTTCAGAGGCCAGGTGGCTTACTTCAGCAGATGGTGATACCAGAGTGGAAATGGGAACGCATCACTATGTATTTTGTAGTTGGGTTGCCGCGGATGTTGAGGAAGTTTGATGCCGTTTAGGTCATTGTTGACAGGCTGACCAAGTCGGCACACTTTATTCCAGTGGTGACTACATACTCGTCAGAGAGGTTGGTCCAAATTTACATTCAAGAGATTGTCCGGTTACATGGTGTGCCTGTTTCCATCATTTTAGATAGAAACCCTCAGTTCACTTCGCATTTTTGGAGAGCAGTACAAAACGAGTTGGGTACCCAGGTAGAGCTCAGCACAGCCTTTCATCCGCAGACCGACGTACTGTCGGAGCGAACAGTTCAAATCCTAGAGGATATGCTCAAAGCATGTGTGATTAACTTTGGAGGGCGGTGGGATCGATTCTTGCCTTTGGCCAAGTTTGCTTATAACAACAGTTATCAATCCAGCATTGAGATGGCTCCATTTGAGGCTTTATATGGTCGGCGATGTCGTTCGCCCATTGGATGGTTTAAGCTCGACGAGGCTAGGTTATATGGTACTGATTTAGTGAAGGACGCCTTGGAGAAGGTAAAGTTGATTCAGGAGGGATTCCGCACAGCACAGTCCAGACAGAAGAGTTATGCGGATCAGAAGGCGTGTGATTTATCATTTATGGTGGGCGAGAAGGTTCTCTTGAAAGTCTCGCCGATAAAGGGAATCGTGAGATTCGGGAAGAAGGGCAAGCTGAGCCCAAGGTGTATTGGCCCATTTGAGGTGTTGAGGTGAGTTGGGGAGGTTGCTTATGAGCTTGCTTTGCCTCCCAGTCTATCCGGAGTTCATCTGGTTTTCCACGTGTCTATGCTCTGGAAGTATCATGCGGACAAGTCACATGTGTTGATTACAAGACAGTTCAGCTAGATGAGAGCTTGGGTTATGAAGACGAGCCAGTTGCCATTGTTGACAGGCAGGTTTGCCAGTTAAGGTCTAAGAAGATTTCTGCAGTAAAGGTCCAGTGGAGGGGTCAACCAGTCGAGGAGGTGACTCGGGAGGGCATGCAGAGCAGATATCCACACATATTCAGCACTCCAGGTATGATTCTAGACTCGTTCGAGGACGAACGTTTGTTTAAGAGTTGGAGAATGCAATGACCTGACCGATTATTTTACTTTCTAGGTCCCGCGTTCCCCTAATTAAGAATCCCCGTATGTGCCTTTACTGTTTTATGACTTGAGGGGATGGTTGACTTGGGTTTGGAAAGGGTTCGGGTTGAAATTAGAACACTTGGTTCCTTAATAGTGGCCTAAGATGTCCAAGTTTTGACTTGAGTCAGCATTTTAGTAAACGATCTTGCAATCGGGATTTGACAGTTCCAATATGTTTGCATGATAATTTTGGACTTGGGCGTGTGTTCGGCTCGATTTTCGGATGATCCAGGAGCGTTTCATGGCTTAATGTTCAAAGTTGGCGCATTTAAGGTTTTCAAGTTCTTTAAATTTGGTTTGGAGTAGACTTTGGTGTTATCAAGGTCCGTTTGGGATTTCGAGCCTGGGAATAGTTGCATACGGTGATTTATGACTTGTATGCAAATTTTGGTGTTATTCTGAGTAGTCTAAGTATGATTCGGCGCGTTTGAAGTAAGTTGAAAAGCTTGAAGTTCATAATTTGATTCAATTTGGTTTTGGGGTGTGATTCTTAGTTTTGATGTTGTTTTACGTGTTCCAAGAGTTTGAGCAGGTTCGTATTATGTTTATGGACTTGTTGGTGCATTTGGACGGGGTCCCGGGTAGCTCGGGTGAGTTTCGGACCACTCGGAGCTAAGTCCAAAAATCTGCTGTTGCTGGTTCTGGTTTCCTTCTTCGCGATCGCGAGGGTTGTGTCGCGTTCGCTGAGAAGGAAATTGGAGGATTGGGTAGTTGCTCTTCGCGCTCGCGACCCCTAGTCCGCATTTGCGAAGGTCTGGGACCTGTGGCCGCGTTCGCGTGAAATGGCCCACATTCGCGTAGGGGAAAAGGGCCTGGGAGGGGGGTCAGCTCCGTTACTCTTCGCGTTCGCGAAGCTCAGGCGGGTCAAGCCCTCGCGTTCGCGAGAGGGACCTCGCGTTCGCGATGTTCATTTTCTGGGGCCTGGGCAGCTTGCCTTCGTGATCGCGAGCCTCTTCCACTATCGCGAAGAAGGAATGCCTAGGCAGAGACTTGTTTTAAAAATGGGACATAGGCCATTTACTCTCATTTTTTATTTCCTTGGCCGATTTTGGAGCTTCTTGGAGAGGAGTTTTCACCTAGCTATTAAAGGTAAGTAATTCCTACTCAATGTGAGTTTAATACATAGATTAGGGTAGATTTTAACATGTAAAATGTGAAAAATTTAGGAGATTGTTGAAAAATATGGTTTTGATAAAAATGGGATTAGACCACGAAAATAATTATGGAATTGAGTAGAAATTATATATTTGCGTTCGTAAGGTTATGGGTAACTTCTAATTACAAAAATTTCCGAAATCCAGGCACATGGACCCGGGGTGAATTTTAGGAATCTTCCAATTTGGGTTGGGTAATTACTCTAATAGTTAAATTATGAACTTTTGATCATATAGTGAATAATTTATATAATATTTGGCTAGTTTCGGATTGCGTGGCACCGATTTGAGGCTTTAGTTGAATTATGGACCTGGAAGAGAACTTGAAAATGGGGTAAGTCTCTTGCCTAACCTTATAAGAGGGAATTCTCCTCGTAGGTACTATAAATGATTGTTTTGCTAATAATTGTGGGTGCTACGTACGTACGATGTGATGAGAGTCCGCATGTAGCTAAAAATCATACTTATGTCCAGATAGTTTTAGGACTCTACCATATATTACTTCTATTATTTGTACTCAACTTGTTAGTTTAATTACTTAAATTATATTTGATATTGGATAAAGGATTTGTAAATACCGAACTTTATTTTTTGAGCTTTGGCGGGTTACTTGATCGTTAGTGGAAATTATGCCTCCTTGGGTATTATTCTTGTAGTAGCCGTTAATCGGAGTTTGTAGAGTATTCTCTCTTCTTGCGGATCAGGCTGAATGCCTCGGCAATATAATAAATGCATCTAAGGTTCGCGCCGGCCGACCCTCGGCAGTGTACACATTATTCTGGATCGGCCCGTACGACCTCGGCATAAATCGTGCGTGATATTGCTCGGAGTCCGATTATAATTGTTATTTCTTCCATGAATTGAGAATTTATAATTACTTGATGGCTCTTATTTGTTGAAATTAGTATGTGATAGTCGGAGACTCTAACTGATATTTAGTTAAGGAACCACTTATTTATTGTTCATTAATTCATTTTATCGATGCATTCCCTACCTATTTATAATTTGTGCACTTTATTTATTGACTAGATACTTACTGGGTACATGTTGTTTATGTACTCACGCTACACTTCTGCACTAATCGTGCAACATCTGAGGCAGGTGCATCTGGCGGCCATTCAGGCGCATACCCTCGCTACCTAGAGAATTAGTGGTGAGCTGCTTTCTATGCTTGTTCTGCAGCGCCCAGAGTCTCTTCTTGTTTTATTTATTTTCTATTTATCTTACTCCAGACAGTAGTATAGGAGGTTTTGTATATTCTACTAGTTTGCTCATGCACTTATGACATCGGGTTTTGAGAATATTCTAGTAGACATTTTATGGATTTGAGTATTAAATTCACTATTTTACTCTTTCGTTATTTTATGCTTTACATTACTACAATCACCTATTAATCATTCTCGTATTAAATAAAATCAATTACTTTAAAAATATTAAAATTATTAATTACATGGATAGTTCACCATTGGCTTGCCTAGCGACGATGCTGGATGCCATCACGGCCTATAGAGGGAATTGGGTCGTGACAGTTTCACTTGAGTTTATTTATTTATTTTTCTATGTGTCTCGCCTTTTTACCATTTATTATTTAAGAAGTAATCTCTTGGTCCTTGTTTTCTACCGGCTAACTAAATCCTAAGAGAAATCTACGCATCACTTTAAAGATTTAATTACTAAATACTATACCTTTTCAAACATTACATCCATCATCACATTCATAATACTAGATATCACCTTTCTCTCTCTTTTTCTCCCCCCCCCCCCCCAACCCCTATTCTCATATGTTTTTTTCCAACACACAATTCATGTAGTTGCACATCCTAAAATACACTCATATAGACACACAATACACTTTAATATTTACACACCCACAGTACACAGAAAGAGAAACCATTTTTATTTTTCTTTTTATAGGAATCCTTGACCCCTTAAAATTGCCAAAAATCATTCTTAAAAAATCACATAGGAATCCTTGACCCCGTAGTAGCCAATCACCACTCCTAAAAATCAACTCTTAGCTATTGCAAGTCCATTTTTATCATTAGTGACTCAACTATGACTATATCATCAAGTTGCCATTTGTGAGTTGAGCTGATCTCAATCACAGCTCATCCTCCATTAATTGAGGCTCCAATGAATGAATCGAGCTTACAGTAAAGAGGATGAATATTAGAGAGAATAACGAGAGAGGAAGCTTCTAGTATATTGAAAGTGTATGTAAAATCTGATATACATCACATATATATACATGTACAATTGCCCACTAACTTAATCCCAAAATTAACTAGTGCTAACTACATTAACTACTCTAACTAACTGGTGACAGCTGGCTGACTGCTCCCACTAACTTGTCCAGCTGTCATTCCTTCACATTCTCTCACACTTCCCCTCAAGCTGGAGGGTGTAGAATATTAAGCACTCCAAGCTTGCTCAATAAATACTCATGCTGTATTCTCCCAAGTCCTTTGGTGAGTAGATCTGCCTGCTGCTCCTTTGTCCCTATATGATATGTCTTAATCTTGCCATCTTTGATCTTGTCTCTTATAAAGTGATAATCAATCTCTATATGCTTCGTCCTTTCGTGAAATATAGGATTGGCTGCAATCTGTAGAGCTGCTTTACTATCACAAAACACACTCCACAGGTTGTTCAACTGAAATGCCAAGCTCTGCAAACAACCCAAGTAGTCATACTATCTCTGCAGTAACTGTTGCAAGACTTCTATATTCTGCCTCTGCTGAGCTTCTAGACACTGTCTGCTGCTTCTTAGATTTCCATGACACTAATGAATCCCCATATTTGACAAAGAAACCAGTCACTGACCTTCTGGTATTAGGACACGCAGCCCAGTCTGCATCACATAAACAAGTTAAATTGTTTCCACCTTTGCTGCTTAGTAGAATGCCCATTCCTGGACTTAGTTTGATATATTTCACAACTCTTAATGCTGCTTCCCAGTGAGACTGCTTGGGTGACTGCATACACTGACTGAGTGTTTGGACAGCAAACACTATATCTGGTCTTGTGATTGTCAGATATATTAATCTTCCAATCAACCTCTGATAGCTTATAACATCCTTCATCAGCTCATCTCCAGATACCCCAACATGTTCATCAAACTCTGCTGAAGTGAATTTTTGATTCATATCTATTGGAGTGGTCACATGTTTAGTAGCCGCTAACCCCAGATCAGAAATCAGTTGCAGGGTATACTTCCTTTGGTTTAACAAGATCCCTTTGTTGGATATCATGACTTCAATTCCCAAGAAGTGTTTTAATTCCCCCAGATCTTTCACTTTAAACTTTTGATTTAGAACATCTTTAGTTTCCTTGATGAACTGCTCATTGTTTCCTGTGGTGAGCAAATCATCCACATACACGAGTACAGCCACAAAATCTGCTCCTTTCCTTTTGGTAAACAGTGAATAGTCATACAAACTTTGTTTATATCCTGCCTCAAGGAGTGCCTCTGTAAGTTTGATGTTCCATTGTCTTGAAGCTTGCTTTAGTCCATATAATGACTTCACTAGCTTGCATACTTTGGTCTCCCCCTGTCTTCTAAAACCTTGAGGCATCTCCATATGCACTTCTTCATATAAGTCCCCCTGCAAAAATGCATTATACACATCCATTTGATACATATTCCACCCTTTTGATGCTACTACTGCAATAACTGACCTTACAGTTACCATTTTGGCAACTGGTGAGAAGGTCTCATGGTAGTCTAACCCTTCTTTTTGGCTATATCCTTTTGCTACTACCTGGACTTGAACCTTTCCACATCCCCATTAGCTTTGTATTTGATTTTATACACTCATTTTGACCCAATTGTGTTTTTCCCTTTGGGCAAGTCTACTATCTCCCATGTTCTGTTGTCCTCCAATGCCTTGATTTCTTGCTTCATTGCCTCAATCCATCTCTTGTCTCTTGATGCTTCTGTAAAGCTTTGTGGTTCTGTGAGTGCTGAAACCTTTGCTACAAAGCTTCTGCATGCCTGTGAAAGTTGATCATAACACAGATAGTCTGAAATAGGATATAAAGGCACATTATGTGCCTTTTTCTTGGTAACATAATCTTATAATCTTGTAGCCATGTGGGTTCTTTGATACTTCTGCCAGATCTTCTTGGTTCTTGACTTTTGATTCCTGAGGGAACACATCCAGGTACAACATTTTCTGCAGGTTCATTATGTGTATCCCGGTGAGGTTCAGATGCTTCTTCAGCTTCTTCAGATACTACAGCATCATCAATGTTGCCATCTTCACAAATTGCATCAGCCTCACCATATTCATGAGCTTCATGGATTGCAGTAGTTGTATCCACTTCAGATTCAGGTGCATTGTCTGCCACAAGTGTCTGCAATGATTCAGATGCATGATCTACAGCATGTTCCTGTAATGGTTCATGCTCAAATGGTGCACTCCCCCTAGCAGGAACATTAACAGGATGCAATGAGGAGGACTCAGCAAATGGAAAAATATGCTCTTTGAAAACAACATCCCTGCATACAAAAAAATGATTAGTTGCAAGGTCCAAGAGCTTGTAGCCCTTTTGTGTGTCTGAATATCCCATGTGCACAGCAGATTTGGCTCTTGCTGAGAACTTGTTGTCATGTAACATAGTTGTGGCATAACATAGGCAGCCAAAGACTCTTAAGTGCTCAAGAGAAGGCTTCTGATGATGTAGAAGTTCATATGGTGATCTGCCTTGCAAAATGATAGAAGGCAGCCTATTTATGATGTAAACAGCAGTAATGATACATTCTCCCCAGTATTTAGTTGGTATATTTGCCTGAAATTTTAGGGCCCTTGCTGTATCTAGTATATGTCTATGTTTTCTTTTAACTATCCCATTCTGTTGGGGAGTGTATGCACAACTACTTTGATGTACAATACCATAATGTTCAAACAAATCAATGCACTGTTTGCTAAAGAACTCTCCTCCATTATCAGTTCTAACAGTTTTAACAGCTACATCAAATTGTGTTCTTAGCATAGAGAGAAACTTCTGTAACACAACTATTACATCACTTTTCAACTGCAGCAAATGTACCCAAGTGTACCTGGAACAATCATCCACAACTGTAAGAAAGTAATATTTTCTATCATATGTGGGAAACTTGTATGGTCCCCAAACATCCATGTGTAAAAGCTGTAAAGGACCACTACTTCTTGTAACACTTCTAGGAAAAACTAGTCTGCTCTGCTTAGCTAATGGACATACAGAACAGTCTTTATTATCATCTAGATCATTAAGCTGTAAGAAATCTATGTTTTTCATTGTACTAACAGAGGTGTGACCTAATCTTTTGTGCCAAAGAATGCCATCTACTGCTGGTTTCTGGACTACTGCAACTGATGCTTGCCTCAATCTTCTAGCAATGTGCTCATCCTTCACCACATACAGGCCTCCCATTTCCTTACCAATCCCCCTCACCCTGCCACTCCAAAGGTCCTGAAACACACAGAAGTCAGGATAGAGGTGGACAGAGCAACTGAGTTCCTTTGTGAGTTTTGACACAGACAACAAATTAAATTTGAAGTCAGGAACATATAGCACATTCTTAATCTCCATATCCTTAAGAAATGTTGCACTACCAATATGAGATATATTTGTCTTCTCACCAGTAGGTAAATGAACTTGGTCACTACCAATTTTCAACTAGTTTTAGAATGTAATATATCTAGGGAAGCAGCTATGTGATGAGTTGCACCAGAATCAACTATCCATTCTTTACAAGGATTATCAGTCATTAGTGCAGTAGCAATACCTGCTATGTTGACTTGTGGAATTGTGGTATCCTTATTCAGCATATCCAGAATTTGTTTGTATTAGTTCTCAGTAAAGAAGTGCCCTCCTGCAGGACCATCATTGTGTGCTTTACCACCAGCTACATGTGCATGTTCCTCATGATCAGCATTGTTAGTTGCATAATTGGCCACAACTTTCCTCTTAGCATTGAAATCTGCAGGATACCCTATCAACTTGTAGCACTTTTCCTTCAAATGACCAGTCATCTTACAATAGTCACATTTTATGAATGTCTTTTTCCTTTGTAACCTTGTCCTTGTCCAGCCTGCATAGCAATAGGATCTCTTCTGACTCCCAAGGCTAGATACGGATTTGACCTTTGGCTTTCATCCTCAATTATCAACGCATAAGCTTGATTCAAGGTTGGCTCGTTTTCATCAAAATCTGCCTCCTTGCTTGTTCATAGGTCTCATTCAGACCACTGAGAAATTGAAGCAGCCTTTGACGATGAAGGTGCTCAATGTAGTCTTTTGGTTTAGCACACTCACAACCTGGCGTGGGAACTAAGGCATCATACTCCGACCACATTTCCTTCAGTCTAGTGAAATAGGAGTCAACAGAGTCAGTTCCCTGCAAAATTGTTGCAATTTCTCTGTGTAATTGAAAAATTCGAACTCGATTCACCTTATCAAATCTCTCCTTCATGTCTACCGAAACTAGGTGCGCATCTAATGCATAAGCTATTTCACTAACTAGGTTTGTTGATACATTGTTCATGATCCATGAGAGCACAATCGCATTGCATGTCTCCCATTCCTCAGGTAATTCCTTCTTAAAAGTCTCCTTCTTACATGTACCAGTTACAAAACCTAGCTTTCGCTTAGCTTGAAGAGCAATTCGCATCGTCCTTCGCCATATCAGAAGGATGCAGAAACAAAGGATGAGTGTGATCAATTTTCTCCTCTGCCATCACTGGACTTTGAGCAAGAATTTGTACCACACAAACACAGAATTATTCAGCTAAGAAGCAACCAGTATCGATTGCTCTGATACCATGTGAGTTAAGCTGATCTCAGTCACAGCTCATTCTCCATTAATGGAGGCTCCAATGAATGAATCGAGCTTACAGTAAAGATGATGAATATCAGAGAGAATAATGAGAGAGGAAGTTTCTAGTATATTGAAAGTGTATGTAAAATCTGATATACATCACATATATATACATTTACAATTGCCCACTAACTTAATCCCCCAATTAACTAGTGCTAACTACCTTAACTACTCTAACTAACCGGTGACAGCTGGCTGACTGCTCCCACTAACTTGTCCAGCTGTCATTCCTTCACATTCTCTCACACCATCAACATCTATTTTAGGTTCCACCAAGGGGCATATAAACCTCGGACTCAACTTCCCTTTCTTCCCAAATCTCATAACGACGCCCTTCATAAGCGAAACTCGAAGCAGGACCCCCTCTCCAACCATATAGGAAATATCAGAACCTTCCGGTCCGCGTAACTCTTCTGTCTGAACTGGGCTGTACGGAGTCTATCCTGAATCACCTTAACCTTCTCCAAAGCATCCTGAACCAAGTATGCGCCCAATAATCTAGCCTCGCCCGGCTCAAACCAACCCACCGGGGATCTACACCGCCTACCATATAAAGCCTCACACGGTGCCATCTGAATGCTGGGCTGGTAACTGTTGTTGTAGGCAAACTCCGCCAATGGCAAGAACTGATCCCAAGACCCTCCAAACTCAATCACACACGCACGGAGCATATCCTCAAGAATCTGAATAGTGCGCTCGGACTGTCCGTCCGTCTGAGGGTGAAATGTTGTACTCAACTCCACCTGAGTACCTAACTCATGCTGTACGGTCCTGCAGAACTGTAATGTGAACTGAGTACCTCTATCTGAAATGATGGAAACTGGAATACCATGTAGACGAACAATCTCCCGGATATAAATCTCCGCCAGCCGCTCCGAAGAATAGGTAGTACACACAGGAATGAAATGCGCAGACTTGGTCAGCCGATCCACAATCACCCAAATGGCATCGAACTTCCTCAAAGTCCGTGGGAGCCTAGTTACGAAGTCCATGGTGATCCGCTCGCACTTCCACTCCGGAATCTCTATCTGCTGAAGCAATCCACCCGGCCTCTGGTGCTTATACTTCACCTGCTGACAATTGAGGCACCAAGCTACAAATCCAACTATATCTTTCTTCATCCGCCTCCACCAATAGTGCTGTCTCAAATCCTAGTACATCTTCGCGACACCCGGATGGATGAAATACCGCGAACTATGGGCCTCCTCTAGAATCAACTCTCGAAGCCCATCAACATTGGGTACACAAACTCGATCCTGCATCCTCAATACCCTGTCATCACCGATAGTCACATCTCTGGCATCGCCATGCAGAACCTTGTCCTTAAGGACAAGCAAATGAGGGTCATCAAACTGACGCTCCCGGATACGATCAAACAAGGAAGACCGAGAGACCACGCAAGCTAGAACCCGACTGGGCTCCGAAAGATCCAACCTCACAAACTGACTGGCTAAGGCCTGAACATCCATCGCCAAGGGCCTCTCCGCTGCTGGTAAATAAGCTAAACTCCCCAAACTCTCTGCCCAGCGGCTCAAAGCATCGGCCACCACATTGGCCTTGCCCGGGTGATACAAAATAGTGATATCATAGTCCTTCAGCAGCTCTAGCCATCTCCTCTGACGCAAATTAAGGTCATTCTGCTTGAACAGATGCTGCAAACTCCGGTGGTCAGTATAAATCTCACAAGGCACACCGTACAAATAATGACGCCAGATCTTCAAGGCGTGAACAATAGCAGCTAACTCGAGATCATGAACATGATAATTCTTCTCATGTACCTTCAATTGTCTGGACGCATAGGCAATCACCATACCGTCCTGCATCAATACTGCTCCAAGGCCAATCCTCGAGGCATCATAATAGACAGCATAAGACCCCGAACTTGTAGGCAATATCAAAACCGGGGCTGTAGTCAAAGCTGTCTTGAGCTTTTGAAAGCTCGCCTCACACTCTTCCGTCTAATGGAGCGGAGCACCCTTCTGGGTCAGCCTGGTCATAGATGCTGCAATAGATGAAAACCCCTCAACAAATCGACGGTAGTAACCCGCCAAGCCAAGAAAACTACGGATCTTTGTCGTTGAGGATGGTCTGGGCCAACTCTGAACTGCTTGCACTTTCTTCAGATCCACCTTTATCCCCTCACTAGATACCACGTGACCCAAGAATGCCACGGAATCCAACCAAAACTCACATTTCGAGAACTTTGCATATAACTTCTTTTCTCTCAAAGTCTGAAGCACAGTCCTCAGGTGCTGCTCATGATCTTCCCGATTCCGGGAGTATACCAGAATATTATCAATAAAGACAATGACGAACGGGTCAAGATATGGCCGGAATACACTGTGCATCAAATGCATGAAGGCTGCTGGGGCATTGGTCAGCCCAAATGACATAACAATTTTGAATCTTCCATCCATCATCTCTATCACTGAAATACCGCAATATCATCGTCTCTCACACCCACTACATGGCCTCTTCTTTTATTCTTATCCACCACTAAAAAAACACAAACACCATGGACACAATACATCATCTTTGCCTATTCTTCTCTAACCCCTGATTTGAGTCAAGCACCGGGGCTAGTGTTTGAAGAAGAGAAATGAGATGACCTAAACAAACAAACAAATATACATAAAAGAGTTGTAGCGTAATTAATAGTAAACAACACTTCACCCAAAATAATTTTCCTTTCTTAAGGCATTACTATTTGTCACTATATATATTCCCCATATATATGACACACTTTCCTGTTTAATTTATTCTTAAAAAATATTGTATTTTTATATTTAAAAATAATTTAAACCTATAAAATTTGTGCCTAGGTAAACAGTGCCAGCTTCAATAATTGGGGCGGAGGGAGTAGTATACTAGTATTTGCTAAATATAAAACCAAAATCAAATGTCTACTATTATTAAATATAAGCCTAAATTAAAGTACACTAGTAGACTAAAAGTATATTAACTTGTGCTAGTAGGAGATAGCGCGTACCTCGTAAAATTAGTTGAAGTGCCAGCAAATTCCACGACTTGTTTTGCTTTAGTTTACTTGTGTGGTTCATTTCCTTCTTTTTAAAACCTGATAGTCTAAATCGCTAAACTTAAAAAACTTGTGGCTTCCTCTGCAGTTATTAATTACTCTACTCTGTAGAACCTCCGATCAAAAGTTCCAAGCTTCTCTCAGAAGCCTCAAGCGGCGAACAAAAGGCCAATCCTGTCATTACCCACATCACAAAAAAAGAGCGTCCCCCCCCCCCCCCCTCCCTCCTTTATTTCAGTTTCGCGCCCGCTCAGTTCTATTCTCTCCCGCTTCCTTTTTTAGGGTTTTGAAAAGCTCTTCCGCTTCACTTTCAACTCACTCTTTCTTTTTCTCTGTCAGTTTCTCGAAGAAAAAAGTTTTTCGCCGGAAAAAATGCCGCCGATAAACTTGACGGAAGGTGCGATAGCGATTTTAACGAACGGCGAAGCACATTCGGAGGATTTTAAACCGGTGTTACAAATCACGGATATTCGGTTAGTGAACACTCAGAATCAAAATAACAATAACGAACGCTACCGGATTCTTTTATCGGACGGGGAGTTTCTTCAGCAAGGGATGTTAGCTACTCAAAAAAACGATCTTATTCGGTCTCAACAGATTCAAAAAGGATCTATTATTCAGATGAATCAGTTCGTTTGTAATAACATCCAAAATCGAATGTAATTTCTCTGATTTTCCTTCAATTTTGTCAATTTATATGATATAAATGCTTGAAATTTCGAATTGCATATGTGCACCTTGAGTGAGTTTTTACATTAAGATGCTTTGCCACAAGAACTGTGTATTTTTGCTTGGAGATATATATGATTATTAGGTTTGATAAAATCAATTGCTTATACTTTTTATTTAATTCGCTGTTGTTATTTGCATGCGCAAATTTTAGCACGAACTCCCGTATTGCTTAGGACGGTCAAAGCAATGGGAGAAAAAAGGTGATTCTGTTCAATAATTTGTGTCTGTGAATTTGTTTTTATCTTCTTTACCTTATAAACTCAAAAATCGTGGGAGAGTGGTGGACTCTTTCTTTTTTGTTGATCGTTATTAGGGGGTGTTGTTGCGTGCTTGCTTATAGCTTAGTTACCTAGGATTGCTTTATAAACCTAATTAAGAATAGGCTCAACTTGGGTTTAAACTTCTGTGTATATGGTAAACTTTTTCCTATTATAACAGGGTTCCTTAAATGTGTATATGGTGCAGTTCTGTGTATATGCTTTGCTCCTGCAGTTGGTGTTGCAACTTTTTAGGTTTGTAGATTGGCTTTTCCTCTAGTGACAGTGCTGTGATTTGAAGCACAGCTTATATGTGTATAGTTAGACCCTAATTGTTAATTTTTCCTCTAAGGTGAGTGGATGACACTTTTGTATGATGAGCTTTCTGAGATTGGCTCTTTCAAAAATAATTAGCAAACAGCTGACCTGCAACCCCAGCATGCCAGTAATTTCCAGCTACACTTTCCAATAAGAAACTATATATACACACACTTCATTTTTTGTAAGTGTCTTTGAAAATCATACTTGTAGCTTTCAGTGTTTGTTTATTGATTTTTCTTGTCTAATTCTTCAAACAGGATCATCATCGTCATTGAATTAGATATTTTACATGAGACATGTGATACCATTGGAGAACCAAAGCATTATCTCCCAAATGGTATTAGTCCTTCAGTGCCTCGGCCAGCTGCCCCACTTCAGCCTTCCACCAATCAATCAGGTGGTTTAAGTGGCAGCCCTCAATCCTTTACTGCTGTTTCAGCTACTTCAAGCTCAGCTCCAAGACCAAATATGCCTGGAGGGATGCGATCTCCTGAGTCAAACCATAGCATTGGTTATAATACTTCCTCTGCTGGTAATATTGACTCTGGAAGATATAGTTCAACAAGTGCACCCCTTTACCCCAAAGCAGAATCTGGTCCAGCGATTTCACGGGCTCCGACGAATAATTATGTGCGGCCACCTCAGCCTTCTTATCAGCAGCATCCTCAGTCTTCTTATCAGCAGCCACCACCGTTGTACTCAAACAGAGGACCTATAGCCAAGAACGAAGCACCGCCGAGGATTGTTCCAATTGCTGCTCTCAATCCATATCAGGGTCGATGGACTATCAAGGCCAGGGTTACTGCTAAGGCAGAACTCAGACACTACAACAATCAAAGGGGTGATGGAAAAGTATTCTCTTTTGATCTTATTGATTCTGATGGAGGAGAAATAAGAGTAACATGCTTTAACTCTGTAGCTGACCAATTTTACGGCCAGATTGAGCCAGGTAGAGTGTATTTGATTTCCAAGGGTAGCTTGAGACCAGCTCAGAAAGCTTACAATCACCTTCCAAATGACCATGAAATTATGCTCGAGAGCACATCAGTGGTTCAACCTTGTTTTGAGGATGACAGGACTATTCCTCAGCAACAATTTCATTTTCGGCCAATCAGTGATATTGAGGCCTTGGAGAACAATAGTGTGGTAGATGTGATTGGTGTGGTGTCTTCAATAAGTCCATCTAGCTCAATAATGAGGAAAAATGGTACAGAAACTCAGAGAAGAGTTCTCCAGCTGAAGGATATGTCTGGCAAAAGTGTTGAATTAACTTTGTGGGGAAATTTCTGCAATGCAGAAGGTCAAACACTTCAAAGTATGTGTGATTCTGGAGCTTCCCCTGTTTTGGCAGTCAAAGCTGGTAGAGTAAATGATTTTAATGGCAAATCTGTAAGTACTATATCTACAAGCAAGTTGTTTACAGAACCAGATTTTCCTGAAGCTCTAAAACTGAAGGCATGGTTTGAGAGGGAGGGAAAGAACACGCCATCAGTATCTCTTTCCCGAGAAGTGAGCAGCATTGGTCGGACAGATGTGCGAAAAACTATATCTCAAATCAAAGATGAACGATTGGGCACTTCCGAGAAACCAGATTGGATCACAATAAGTGCCACTGTTACATTTATAAAGGGTGAGAATTTTTGCTATCCTGCCTGTCCCCTCATGATAGGAGATCGACAGTGCAACAAAAAAGTGACAAATAATGGGGATGGGAAATGGCGGTGTGACAGGTGTGATCAGACTGTTGATGAATGCGAATATAGGTACATTCTTCAGTTCCAGATTCAGGACCATACTGGCTTAACCTGGGTTACTGCATTTCAGGAATGTGGTGACCAGATCATGGGTGTCTCTGCAAAAGAACTGTATTTCCTAAAATATGAGGGGCAGGATGATGATAGATTTACAGATATCATGCGTAATGTCTTATTCAACAAATTTATCTTCAAATTGAAAGTGAAAGAAGAGATGTTTAGCGATGAACAGCGCGTTAAGTCAACAGTGGTCAAAGCAGAGAAGCTGAACTTCCAATCAGAGATCCGGTTTCTGTTGGATTTGATAGACAAGAACAATGGGCTGGAATCCAGTACTCTGCCTCCTAAGACAGATGATACAACTCCAACTTCAGGGTATGGTAATGCTGGATTTGGGAGTAGAACCATAGAACCGATGAATCCTGTTGCAAATTATGGTGGCAGCAATAGCAGTATCAGCAGAGAAAGTGGACTGCAGGGAAATCAGCAAGGTCAATACGGAAATAAGTTTACTGGCTCACAGTTTGCTCCACCTGGTTCTACAGGCATGTATATGAGCTGTAATAGTTGTGGTGGAACAGGCCATAGTGCTTCAAACTGTCCAAGCATCATGAGTGGTCAGGGCCAGGCATATGGAGGTGGCTTTGGCAATAGGGGAACGTCAGGAATGAGCAGTGATGGTGCTTCCGGTGAGTGCTATAAATGCCATCAGTTTGGACATTGGGCAAGAGATTGCCCAGGTGTAAGCAATGCACCCCCTGCCAATAACATGACCCCTGCTTCAGGAATGAGCAGTGGTGGTGCTTCCGGTGAGTGTTATAAATGCCATCAGTTTGGACATTGGGCAAGAGATTGCCCAGGTGTAAGCAGTGCACCCGCTGCCAATAACATGACTCCTGGAAGATATGGGAATCCTCCGCGGCAACGTGTTGGTGGATTTTGATCAACCTTTGAGCATATATGGATCATCTTCTGCTTTAGAGAAAGCTTCTTGACGCTTGCATTTTGCCTTCTTTCTATACAGTGACTACTTGGGGCTGAAATTTTGTGCTATTGTTCCTGAATGCCTGGGCTTAAAGTTGTCCTCAGTTTTGAGGAGCAACATGTTTTTGCTCTTCCCTGTAAATTATTTCCTGTTTAAGTTTTTCTTGATCTCTTTTATTGTTCTTTTTAGGTAATCTGTCTTTGTGGTTTCGTCCTTTTAAGAGCAAAATTCCTGTGTTATAGTGTAGACTGCTATATTAATGTTATGTATCTTTTTTCATCTGTGATGTGTCGTCTGTATTCATGTCTTGAATACCTAATAGTTGGGTAATAAGCTTCATATTCGATAGCACTCATAAGTGATTCTGGTATTGACCAATTATTATGACAGTGAGAGATGAACAGTGTATTTCTTTTAACGTATAGTTCGGATTTTATTAAATCCTCAAGGCTCTCACCTACCTATTATCCGACAAAATAGTTTCTGTTAAGTAGTAGGTGTTCTGTGGCTGCATCTGAAAGGTGCAAAAGGTCAGTAATCTGGCCTTGTTTTACCATCCATCTGCAATGGTTTTATTACGATCTTGAATCAATGTCGTGCTCTTATGTTTCTCTGGGCACACTGATGGTATTTTGTGTCTTGATACCTGTGTATCAAGTTCTGGAAGAACACTTATAGTAACGGGGAGCAAGGACAACAATGTAAGTATGTCATATTTCTTTCTGCTCTTTAGACAAATATGCAGCATTTGATGTATGCCGATTCCCTTTCTCTTATGTGCTGGTTTACCAAGATTTTACATCACTATTCAAGATTAAAACTAATTTTTTCTGCTATTCTTAATTCTGGTGTTTCCATAGGTTAGGTTATGGGATTGCGAAAACAAGGCTTGTGTTGGCGTAGGCATAGGTCACATGGGAGCCGTTGGTGCTGTTGCTTTTTCAAAGAAGCAACGAAACTTCTTCGTGAGTGGTAGTAGGTAAGTGATTATCCCTGAACTCTGCAGTGAGCATATTCTTCTTCTGCATATGCCTGTATAAACTTGTGGGGGCCGGCATCTTTTCCAAACTACATTTCAGGAATCAAAATTATGTGTCCTAGAAGTCTATGTTTAACATCAGTTTTGAATTTCGGCTCACGATTAGGAATTTGTAAAGGCGAAGTTTCGAGATCCCGTGCTTCTTAGAATATAGTTGATAATAGAGTCTTTGCCATGACTGTTGTCCATTACAACTAAAACTATTATGCGTTGCAAAAAATATTGCCTAAAGAAATACAGGTGAAATGTGACTTGACTGTCCGATCTCCTAAAAATTGTTTTAGTGGTTCAAGCCTCCATGTTGTAAAGTGGATTGATCAAATCTCTGTGAATATTTATGCTATCGTTTGGCCCTTGAATGAGCCCATTTATCTCCTAGATACTTTGGTAATAATTCTCTTCTGAATTACAGTGCTCCTCTTTCTTTTTCTTTTTAATCTAATTATGCTACTCTGATGCTTCTGCTTGCTTGATATTCGTATTAAGTACCACGAATAAGATTTAGTGCTGAATCGAGTTTTCCCTTGGTTCTGCTGACTTGAGTTGATACTTATTTTACTGGTTGGGTGCAAATAAGATAAAAATCGCCTTTGTGTCTGTGAACAATTTATTATTTAGCCTTAAATCGTATTTTTTTGAGGCTTCAAAATCTGTTAATGATGATTGCTGAAGCAAACTTTTGTAGACGCATTGGTAGGCAAGACTTATGGCTGAAGGAGAGTCAATTAAATTAAGTATTTGATTTTATTTTATTGATAGCTTTCTGTTCTGTTATTTATGTTACTCTAGAATAAGTTTGCTTTCTGAAAGATCAAAGTTCTCTCTTACATTGAGCTCTAAGGTTCAATCTCCCTTTAACGAGCTGAATTATACTCAAAATAGGTCGATCTAAGAGCTCAAACAAATGGAAGGGAAATTCGATGACAATAGGTTTAGATTTTCCTGTTCATCGTCCTAAGACTCGATTCTTCTCTAGAAATCCTAACACAAATTAATCTAAATGTTTCTTTTATCATATTTTCTAGAAGTTATATCTTTTACCATACTCTCAAGATATGGAATATGGACGGTGTCTCCGGCAACAATGAAGAAATTATAACTCTGAAAGCGAAAGCAGTTGTAGCAGCACATGACAAGGATATCAACTCTTTGGCAGTAGCACCAAGTGACAGTCTTGTTTAGTGGTTCCCAGGTTTGAAACATTGAGACATCTTATTAAATCTTGGCGTAAAACGCTGCCAAAGGAGACGACTTTGCATCTTTGCTTGTATATTTTTTATTCTCGTCCAATTTCGTCATATTTTACTAGGATCGCACCACCTGCATATGGAGACTTCCAGACCTAGTGTCAGTGGTTACACTGAAAGGGCATAAAAGGGGGATATGGTCTGTGGAGTTTTCTCCAGTTGATCCATGCGTGATGACAGCTTCCGGAGATAAGACCATAAAGATATGGGCCATATCTGATGGATCATGTCTTAAAACATTTGAAGGGCATGCATCAAGTGTGTTAAGAGCATCGTTTCTTACCCGTGGAACCCAGTTTGTTTCTTGTGGTAACATGACATCCCGAGGCCATTATAGCTTCATTGTGTTGTTTTTTCTGTTTCTCATAGCCTACTTTTGCTAAAAGATATGAACGTCTCTCCAGGTGCTGGTGGTTTGGTGAAGTTGTGGACAGTTAAAGACCAATGAGTGTATTGCAACATATGACCAACATGAGGATAAGCCGATCAAGTATTTAAGTTATTTAATTTAAATATCTATTCTCTTATAATAGAGCTATCCTTTTGTCTCTCCATCCTGGAAAAACTAGTTGATCTAAATTAATGAGCCGACTTGAGCACAGTTAATTTGGTTCTTGAGTGCTGCTATGGTTGCCATTAATGTAGTGACATTTGACTGCATCACAAAAGATTAAATGAATAAATTTTACAACTGTCATTTGCATTTGGCTTACATCTTCTTGACATATATTTTCCACACAAAGGATAATTAAATGCTGTTTTCCCCTCTAACTGTCAATCTAGATATGGGCCCTTGCTATTGGTAAGAAAACAGAAATGCTTGCAACTGGCGGTGGTGATATGGTGATCAATCCGTGGCATGACTCAACAGCTTTAGATAAAGAGGAAGCTTTTCGTAAAGAAGTGTATCTGAAATCATATTCATCGAACAGCAATTGTTTGGTATTACTTGATAATTATAATTCTACGAAGGCATTAGTTTCTGTGGCAGAAAAGATGTTTTATGGGCGTTTAAGTTTGTAATGCGTGCTGTTAGTTTACTTGATTAACGGTATAACCTTGTTATGTGCTGTTTGCTAAAATCTTCAAGGGAATTTGAGAACTAGTTCCGCAATAATTTAAGATGCCTATGGGTTTACAGGCAACAGCAACAACATACCCATTAATATCCCACACTGTGGGGTCTGGGGAGTGTAGTGTGTACGCAGACTTTACCCCTACCTTATGGGTTTACAGGCATATTATGAATATCATGGATTAGTTAATTAGGTGCTATTAGCTATTATTTCGTTTAATTATACTGTATAATTACTACAGAACTTTCATGTGATAATATTATGTTGCCCGTGCAGGAGGAAGGCATTCTACGGGGTCAGGAGTTAAAAAATGCTTTAATATATGCTGACTACACCAGAGCCATCCAGATAGCATTGGAGCGTCGAAGACCGCATGACCTTCTAGATATATTTGGTGAAATCAACAGGTAGTCCGGATTTCTCCTTTTTTTTTTTTGAAAGTGATGGTTTTAAATTTGTCTTCCCTTTTTGGTTATTTGATAGCTTATGTAAATGCTATTGTATCACTACTTTTGTCTGACATCTAGCTCTTGTCAGGGAGAGAGATGCTGGAGATCAGTTAGGAAAAGCACTTGAGGCTCTTTCTAAAGAAAAGGTCTATTTGCTTTGGGAATATGTCAAGGAATGGAACACGAAGACAAAGATTATATCATATTGCACAGCTTGTTTTTTGGGAATTTTTCACAAACCACTATTGTTTAGTGGTTATTAGCTAGTTGTAGCTACCATTTAATATATTACTTTCTATAGCTATGTTTTCGGTCTTTTTTTAGAGTGTATTTGATGTATTTAAGCTACTTTATTCATGAATACAGTAGCAAAAGTCGGCGCGAAACACGGGGCTACAACTGGATAGACGAATGCAAAAGTCGGCGAAAAATATGGGGCTACAGCTGGATAGACGAATGTATGTGGGTGTATGTGACTGTATTCGACTTTATGTTGTAACATAAACTGTGCAATTTCAAGTCTATTCAGATTTTTTTTAGCGGGAAGTGTATAAAAACATAATAGACTCCATATATAACTCAACTAATCCAATTACATCACCCATAATCGTTTTTTACGCGAATAATCTGATTTTTTTCCTTAAACGTTATATACATCAAAACATAGCATTGCCTATAGTCTGTTTCTTCCCTTTTCTGTTTTTTTTCGTGTATGCTTTTGTGTTCAATAAATAAAATAGAGAATTGATACATTCATATATAGAATCGGTCAACCAATTACATATGGTAAGTTTAACAGTTTTGCTGTGTCATTCTGGCAAGTGGAACAGTGAGAGGGACTATGTCGATTATTTGATTCAGGGGATAGTAATAAAGAAGTATCGTATAATGATTTGGTTTCTTCGATTTCTAAACAACTCGACATAGATTTGCGATCAAAGTCAATCAAAATCGAATACAAAGTAGATGGAAATTGCACGCCAATGAAAATACGTAACGACATGAGTTATAGGGTGTATGTAGAGTTAAAAAAAGTGAACAGAGAATTCAGGATGTATCCTTTGTGCATAACTACAATTGACAAAGATGTTGTAGCTGGAGGAAGTTTAATTCTGGGCGACATTGTGCAAATTGACGAAGCAAATCAAAGGTGTAATTTTGATATAGATTATACACTTGCTATCGAGTCTTTCAACTCAAGAGAACCAATTGAGGTGTTCGAATTGGACACGAATTTGATTATTTTAAAAACTAATCAAAGAGAAATTATGGCTGGACTAGTATATAAGGATAAGGCTACATTGAGAGAGGTGATGGAGCATTATGCAATATCTGAAAGATTTCAATTCCGGGTTGATAGGTCTAATGCTATCAGGTTTGATTGTTATTGACTGCAACTTGTTAAACGTCAAGTTATATTCAAATTTATTATTATGTAAAGTGAGTGTGAATTTGTATATTGTTTCCATGGCAGTATGTTTAAGTTGTATTTAGATGTATTTAGGTTTGCTTGGGTATATTTACATAACTTTCAAAATATTAAACATATAATAATTATTAACGTGAATACGGTATACATGTATTTGTCGGGTATTTTAATGATGAATACTAATTACAGTGACTTTCACATGATGTTCGTGAATGTATTTATATGTATGTGGTTGTATATATATAATTATATATTATATTGATAGTAGAATTCTTATTTATATGTATTCAGATGAATTTGGATGTATATTAATGACTTTGCATTAACGTAGATACACCTGTATTAAATAATATATTACAGTGGCTTTCTATGTTTGTTTTTAGATGTATTTATACGTATTTAAATGTGTATATATATAGTCTTATTCACATGTATATGTGTGTATTTTATAATAATGTATATATTTGTAACAATGTATTCGCATTATATTAGTTAATTGTTAATCATTTATACTCATCGTATATATTCCGAAAAAATTATTTGCAGCTATACATTATTATGTATGTCCGAGGATTGTGAATGGAGGTTTAAGGCATCTAGCATTAACAAATCACAAATGTTCAAAGTGAAGTTTGATGATAAGCATACATGTCCGTTGAAGGATAAGGTGTATGAGCAACGTCAAGCAACTAGCAGTCTTATAGGTGGTATGATTAGGTCCAAGCTTACTAATCATAAGAGAAAATACACCCCAAAGGATATAATTGATGATGTAAAATCAGATTCTGGTGTGGATGTTAGTTACATGTTGGCGTGACGGGCTAAAGAAAAGGCAATGAATTTTTTGAGGGGTGAACCGGCTGATTCATACAATAAATTACCAGGATACTTGTATACAATGGATATGACATATCCTGGTTCACATTAGAATGGTAAAATCCCCACAAAATGAGTTCATGTATGTGTATATATCCTTGTATGCCTTTATAAAGGGGTTCGACCAATGTAGAGCATTGTGGTTGTGGATGGAAGCCACCTAAAATCGTATTACACTGGGACTTTTGTCTCTGCCAGCACGTTGGATGGTGCAGGTGAGTATGAGGATTATAATAAAATATGATAATATTACTACATATTAAAGACTGAAATACATATTTATAATATGTATGCAATTGTCTTTACAGGTCATATACTGCTACTAGCATATGGTGTTATTGATTCAGAGAACGATGCTGCTTGGACGTGGTTCTTTGAGCAATTCAAGGAAGCATATGGTGAGAGGGAAAACATGTGCATCGTTTCAGATAGGAACGAGAGTATCATCAAGTCTGTATCAAGAGTGTATCCAACAGTACCACATTTTGCTTGTATATGGCATCTTTGGAACAACGTATATAAGAAATTCAGAAAGAGTCATTCAAAGTTGAGCAAGATATACTTCTCGATGGCAAAAGCATACGCACAGACTGAGTTTGACAGTCTAATGGAGAAGGTGGAGAAGGTAGATATTAGGGTGAAAGAATAGTTGGAGTTAGCTGGATACGAAAAGTGGGCTAGGTTGTATGCACCTGTTAACAGAGGATGGACAATGACGTCAAATATTGCTGAGTCAATCAATGCCGCGCTTGTGTCAGCAAGGGAATTGCCAATATACGACTTCCTCGAAGAGGTCAGGAAAATGTTTAGACGTTGGAATTGCAGCAATCGGAAAGAAGCTTCGCAGACATACACAACACTTGGGAAAAAAATACCAGGAGATGCTTACCTTGAATGAGGCAATGTCTACACGAATGGCTGTAAGTTGCTTTTCTTTTAAGTCATTGTATCCTATATTTAGCCCTGGTACAAGGTGTATTTATTTCTGATACAATTTCAACTATTCGAAATACATAACTTATGTTCATTGTATCGTTAGTTGTATATAATGGTTTTGTTTCTAACCATATGTATGTCATAAGCAGATAGTTATTGTATATAACAGTATTCATCAGTCAAGACTCCTCTTTAATATTCTGCCAGCATGCATATAGTATGTATTCCAAGGCATTCAATGTATTTAACTGTATATACTTGTATGTCTTTGTATTTTATATATACAGATATGTTTGTATTTAATACATTTGTATTTTAATTTAATATATATTGTCATTCTGAAAGCTAAATAAAAGTTTAATACTCTATATTAAAATCATATTTAATTTTTATATATATATATATATATATATATATATATATATATATATGATTTATTTTTTTAAATCATTCAAACTAATAGGTCTATGTTTAAATGTAGGTGGTGCCATTGACTGAATACTTGCATACGGTGAACGATGAAGGAAGGCATTACACCGTGTGCCTCTTAGAGAGAAAATGCAGTTGTGGGCGGTCCAAGTCGACGAATTACCATGCCCACACGCTTGGGCTGTCTTGAAGAGCAAGTTTCTAATGCCAGAAGATTATTGCTCTGACTATTACAAACCAAAGTCTGTTGTAATGACATATGAGGTGCCCGTGTATCCGCTGCCGGACCGGAATATACCAGCACATATATCAGATGAAGTTGTATTACCACCCAAATGGAAAAGACCTCCTAAAAGACCAAAGAAGCAGCGCGATAAGCCGTTCAGTGAATTGTTGCAGAAGAAAAATCAACATTCGTGTAGTATATGTGGGCAGGAAGGACATAATAAGCGTACTTGTAGAAATGCTCCACGTAGAAATCAGTTCACATTCTGACTTGTATTAACGCTATAACGATTTGCCATAGATTCTGGTGACATTTTGAAATGCTACATGTTGGCTTTTTTCGCGAATATATTCCGGATATATTTAGTTGGTGCATTTAATCTGAATACATAATTACAATACGGCTATTATATTAATTCATGATCTCTGAATACAGATGAATACAATCTGAATACATAGTTGGTATATGATCTCTGAATATTAAATATATGTATTCGAATACATCTGAATACAGATGAATACAATCTGTTATATACATACGATATGATTGTATTGTAAAAAGATGTAATATTTCATTCATCAGAACTGATTCTTTTTTTTAATACATATAAATACAACTAAATACAAAACGACGTTTCGTATCAGGGAATGTATATGATCTCTTAATATTAAATACATGTATTCAAATACACCTGAATACATATTAATACAATCTGTTATACACATATGAAGGTCTAAATATGTATTGTATAAAGGTCTCATAGACTTCTAATATATGTAAATACATCTAAATATATATGAAGTCAACCTGTAAAATACATATGAAAAAAACCTGTGGAAAATATGTGAATATAACCTGGTGAATACAGATAAATACAACCTAATAAATATAGATAAATACAACCTGTTGAAATACAGATGAGTACAACCTGTTAAATTAATGTGAATGCAACCTGTTGAATCCATATGAATGCAAGATGTTGAATACAGATTAATACAATATGTTGAATACATATGAATACAACTTGTTGAATACATATGAATACAACCTGTTGATTACAGATGAATTCAGATGCACAAAAACATTGAATACATCGACTGAATACTTGAAATGACCATATATAAACACTGTTGACACAGTGAATAAAATGAAAACATAATTTTTTCTTAACTAAACACCATCTTTACCAAGACACTATCCAAAAAACTGTATTCACAAAAAACTACCATCCAAAACTACATTCACCTATGACTACTCTAACATTATCTTAACCGACGTATCCGAATCCGTGATTTGCCTAACAATCTTTGAGGGTGCTTAGCTCTCGCTTATGGCATCATCGTCTATCTTCCGCATAGCATAGTCCCAAAGGAGGGAACCATATCTTTGACGGAGTAAATTGGCATCAAATTTTATTTGTGGAACCAAACCAAAAGTGCTCAGAGACTCTGCATATGCCGCGACATGCAACCTACAATCCCTAAAAAAATACATTAAAATAATTAAAAACAATTCATATTATTAGATCTATAAATGATACAAGGAAGAGGATTTAATACATACATGCTCCCAGATTTTTGTTGAGGCAGATTTGAAATGAAAACAACATCAAAGGGATCAGTTTGTGCCTTGTCACTGTATGCTGAGTCATGAGACCAATCTATGCCTTTCTTATCTCTGTAAAAACCACTGGTCGATAGATACAAAGGTACAAGCTTAGCTAGCTTATCGATCTCAGAAGCCACATAGACATCATGACCTGCTGATCTGTATGAGTCATACACTTTGATACATCTCTCCTTGAATGAGACAACTGCCAATATCCAATGAAGTTTGTCCTTCAAGTTGACTGGTATCAAGACATTGTCAACAGTATGCCACGGTACATTAGCTAGCAATCTGTAGCCCCTTATGTACTCACATACTACATCCTCTTCTTTGTCTACATTTGCATTACTATCTGTATTAGCATACCTGTCGAAGATTTCAGCAATTCTTGTCTTGAATATACAATAAACAGTTGTATACTTGAAGTTGGTTATTTGGTTGTACTTACCCTTATTTCTCAAGTAGTAAAATATGACATCAATATGCTATATATAAAATTGAATACATAGCGTCAGTACATTGAATGAAATCAAGAAAACATACTGAATATACAAACTGAATTTTAGAAATATCAACTGCTAAAAACAAAATTGAACTTACAAAATTGAATTTATGATACATAATGCTGAATACATGTATGTATTTCACATTGAATACAGTTAAATACATACTGGTAACCATATACATATTTGATAACGAAACATACTGCTCTATATCAAGTCATACAATTAAGAATCTAGTAAAGAATACATACTACTTTTAACAAGTTGCAAGAGAAAACTGTGAAATAAATATAAACATGAATACAGTTAAATACACAAAATACCCATAACTCTTTGGATTGACCTCAGCAACAGATGTGTATTACCAGCAACACGGAACAAACACGACTCATATAACTCAACTAATTACATAGTACATCAACAATATAAAATACAAATGCATACAAAATATGTATGAGTTCTCAAACTGTGAAATATACAATTAGACAAACCAAACAGAATAAAATGTAATAAACTGAATTTGGAAGGAGTATATCTTACATTGTCATTCCATAGTTTATCGTCAAACAAGAGAAGTTAAAACCAATTTTTTGAAGTGACTTGATCAACTCCAAAATCCAACGGTATATGCATTGTTGACTTGTTCTTCTTGTAATGGTCTTCCAAATCACTTCTAAAATGAATTTTAAAAAACATTATATCTATTTTTTAAATTATAAATATATATTAGAAATACTGAGTAAAAAACTTACTTTTGATCATGTTTAGCGAGAAGACCTTCACGAACCCATTTCTCATACTCCTGAATGACTAATGTAGGATGTGACCCCGATATCAAATCATCTTCAAATGAGTATTTTTTATCAAATATGGGAGTCAACTTAATTGAGGTACCTATTGTTCATTAAAATCATGAATAGAGACATTTAATTATAGATACCATGGGGAAAAAGATCATAACTTTATAATACATTATTTTTTAAATAATTTACTAACCTGCAGAGTCGAAGTTTGACTCATAAGGCGAAGAATACCATCTACTTGGACGCCGATTCCTATGAGAGGGTAATGGGGTTGCATCTGCTTCATTTTTTGCTGCATGATGTATCACAATTCTAGTTTCTGGAATTTAACTTGGAAGAAACTCGTCCGCCAACTCAAATTGTGATACATGTACTTCATTGGATACACCCTCGTAGCCTATAGGTGGTATGCTACACAGCAGTTCAGATGTAGTATTACACTCAACTCTTACTTCATCACAAACAGGATTAACATCCGTATTCTGTTAATGTATACAGATGCATATGAGTGTGTGATAAAATTTCTAAAAAGATAATACATCACATGTTTTGAATAAATCTAAACACATCTAAAGCCTAAACATGTTTATATGTTAGATATATAAGTATAGTATATTTAGAATCCAAGCTTAAATACATGAATATAATGTTTGAATACATATGTATACGTCAACATACAATATTCAAAGATCAAACGTAATATGTACAAGTACATTTCATTTAGAATACATATAAATACAACTGCATACATGTTTCAGTTTATATATGTATTTATATAATCCTTAATACTTATGTATAACTTAAGTAGCATGTATATACTTGTATTTCAAAATGTGTATGATGTTGTATAGATGATTAATGTGAATAATAGCAGAAACATATAGTCTGATTATGTTTATATAAACATAAACTAAAAGAGGTTAAAAAATGTTAACCTCTACATTCTCGCCGACAGCTATATCACTCTTTGTTTGACCTTTGGGATTATCTTGCACGTTGGCATCAGATGACATTTGAATACCATCATCACGCTCGCTGTGTTTTTCTTTCTCTAATATACCCTTTCCGTGGGCTGATTGGCTTTAATCTGGTCAGAAAGCTTCTTAATGTTTTCATTGATCAATGTTCTTAAAGACGTGAACTCGCCTATCACCTAATCAATACACAAAAAGTTAGATAGGTGTTGGAAAAATATATGAATGTTAATTTCCAAACTGTAATGTTTGCTAGTGGCATACAAAACTCACGTATTCTTTGAATGAATTTAGATCATTCCTCAAAGAAGATACTTCATCTGTTTTAGAATCTGCTGGCTTCTTATCATGCAATACAGTTTGATTGATTTCAGATATACCAGCATGAGGAGTCTTGTGTTGAGTTTCTGCCTCTGAGGGATCTATAATCTGCTCTTTGCGCTTCTTGTGGGGCACTGATGAAGAAGTTCCAACACTTGCATCATATTTATTCTTAGGCTGAAGATGCGGTGTAGGACTAAAGTCATCCGAGTCATCTGCATACTTGTCTGAATGAGTAGGAGTAGGACTGTTCTCTACCCAACGCCTACTGGAGGAATATGAATAACAGCAAGCTCTGCATCACTTGGTTGGATGTCATTGTAAACAATCTGAAAATTAAAAATATAGGTTATATGCAAATGTATGTTGTATGCAATTGTATTCAAATCTAGGTCGTATTTAACTGTAGGTTGTATGCAACTAGAAAATACAATTTTGTATGCAAATGGAAAATATATGTTGTATGCAGATGTATGTTGTATGCTAATGTATTCAAATATTTATCTGTATACTTATCAAATATTGTATGCAAAATGAAATATCAGGAACTTAAGAAATAGTAAATTACCATGTTTCCCTGGTCATTGAACATGCCGTTCATCAAATAAGCATAAGTTGGCTGATTGATAGTGGATCTCCAATTGAGTAATCTGGGTATCTGATTACCAAGTCGTGTTGCAATTTCGGGGTCAACCTTTGAACAACACTCATACAACCATACTTGCATGGCGAGAGGCATCCCATCTATTCTATAGTACTTCTTCTGAGAATCCATTTTCTTACTAATAGATTTAATAAGGTAGTTGAATGCATAAATATCCCATGGATAATCAGAGTATCTCCCACTCTCGATCAAGTCAAAATATAGTCGTGGAATGGTTGTGGTTTTCTTCTCGGATGAAAATATAAAAGTGTGTATGAAATACAACAATGCTATCTTGATGGCATCCCCATCGTTGTCATGACCCCAATTCTTGTCATCAAAGCATGACAACAAATCTTTCTTTTTGACATTCTTTGCACCGCCAAAGTATGTCTCAGCAATCCGGTTAGACACCTTTGTGTTGAACTGAAAATCTTGTGGGTCACCAACACATTTGAGACCAGTGACAAGCGCAAACTCCCTGATTGAGAAGGATAATGTTGTACCATTGACGTATATTGAAAATACGTCATCAAGACTTCCTTCTAACTGCAAAACCATGAAGCACCTGAACAATTGATGTTGTACCTCACAACGATTCATATCAAGGAGACTTCCAAAACAAGTAGAACCCAATATTTTATACTGCTCCGGAGTAAGCTTTTCTTTGAGGTCAGAGACTATGTCTATGTTAGAATATGAACAAATATACGGTGATAAAATAGGCTGTTGTTTCACAAACAATTTAATTTCCTGCATACAACAAGAATTTAAAAAAGGTTTCATATTCAGAAGCAATACATAAACTCATTAATTGTTATGAATACATATAAATACAACTAAATACAATATGCAAAATACATTGGAGTAAGAAATACATGATGGAAATAGTTGTATATATATAAATACATCAACATACGAAAATCAAAGTCATCCTAGTGAGTACAAAACAGTGAATATCTACATACAATATGCAAGGAACACTATAATAAGTACAAAAATACAGTGAGTGGAGTTTTGAATACATCTAAATACATTCAAATACAAAGACACTAGACTAAGTAAGCACAACTTGGTGAAGCCAAATTTTGTATACATCTATATACAAATATGCAAATGTCATTGTAACAGGTACAAATAAGTGATGGATTTTCTGAATATTTATGAATACATCTAAATAATTATGAAAAGATCAACATACATATAAATCACATCAACATTTGAATACATATGAATACATCAATATACATATAAATCACATCAACAATTTTGAATACATATTGATACAACAACAATTACCTTTTCGTCCCGTGTATCCGAGCTTTTTTTGCATCAACCTTCTTTCCCTTGACACAAGAAGCATCATCCATAGGTTTTTCTCTTTGCCGCAACGGGAAGTGTTGTTTCTTTTGAAGATTTCTCAACTTGGGCTTCTTTCAATTTGTCATTGTGTAAATTAGTTCTTCTCTCTGAAGCTGTAATTGCTGATACACCTGCAAATTCCAATTCCGCTTGAGTGATTTGCAAAGAGAAAGAGGGCCCATCAAAATTGAGTACTTTGGTGGGTATACCTCTGGTAACCCTCTTGTGGGACGTTGAATCCGATACTGGAGAGAAAAACGAGAGATTTCTGTTGAGTAAACAATAACAATGGTTATTGTTTAAGAAAACAAACAAAATACAAATTCCAAACGAAAATCTAAGAAGCTAAATACTTACCACATCTACTTGTATCAAAATACAACCGAGAGTTGAGAGAGAAATTAACATGGTGAGTGAGAATGGGGAAGACCTAGGCGATGTGGGTGGGAGATAATTTCAATTGCAGAATCGTGATTTTGTGGGGGAAGAGAATAGAGTGTATCAAATTAGAGAGAGAGAGAGAACGTGGTCTGAGAATTTTACCGGTAATTATGTAAGAGAGAATCTGAAAAGGGAGAGAGAAAAATAATAATTAGCTTATATAGTGGCTTAAGGGTAGGATGTAACCATAATTAGAGATTTTGCTATGATGAGTAAAAGGTAGCTATATAATATAATTTTTTAAAATGGTATTTATTTAAAATAAATAGGGTATTAAGCTTTGCTATAGGGGGTAAAAATTCCTTGTTTTTTCCCAATTGGTCAAGATTCTTGATACCAAGACTATTAAGGTACTATTGTGTCTTCCCCAGAAATACTATAAAGTTTGGGCTTTAAAATATTGTTAAAATGCTTAGTAGGTTTGTATACGGTAAAATCAGAGGAGCCGATTTCATGGCCATTACGGTGCTCCATAGATACGCCTCCTCAGGCTCGAGATAAGGCTCGAGATGCGACCTCGAAGGGTTCCCAAACGCTCGACTCGGGAGCAACGCATATCGATAGCTATGATGGAGAAATGGGGAGTTCCCTAGGCACTTGATTAAAGCTGACCAAGCCTATTAGGCGAGTACAAGCCCGTACCGTGGCATTAAATGGCTGTGTCAGCCCCATATCTTTGTAATAAATGCATCTGTATTATGTTGGGATTCCCTCTCATATATAAAGAGGACCCTTGTCATTTTGTAAGAACACAACACACAACATTGAATACATGAACATTCTCTGCTCTCTAACTTAAATACATTCTCCCTTGATTCTATTATTTACATTTATTGCTTACATTTATTGTGTGCTATTAATTGTTCTTCATTTATGTTCACTATTGATCACAAAGAGCCTTCATCAAAGCTCTCAAAGCCGTTTGTCCTTCGCCGACTGTCCGTAACTTAGCATCAAGCTCGCCTCGAGGCCCCGTATAACCAGGCTCGAGGCCCCGATTCTCAGCCACTCGGTTTGCTTAAACTTACTACCTTTAAGCTCTTATCTTATTTTCTAGTCTCTTACTCAGCATCTATTGCCTAACAACTAGCAGAAAAACAGATCACGTATTTTTAGAACCACAAAATAAAATATAATTGTTATTACCATTTTCACGGTAAACAGTTTGGCGCCCACCGTGGGGCTAAGAATAATAGTGGCTGTTTTCATGCTGGTTTACTACATAACGCAAGTTATCTTTCACACTTTTTCTTGTCCAAGAATCTTTGATTTCAGGTCAAAATGTTTAACTCAGTAAACGCACATGACAACAATGGTATTGAAGACCATGGAGAGAATGGTGTAGCTGTTCCAGGTATTGGTGTACCACTACAAAACCCTGAGGTTGCACCAGAACAAATTCCCGTCAGTGTGGTCTCATGCAACGCTCAACGCGTCGACATAAGCTCCCACACCAACAGGAATATACGCCAAGAAAACCAACAGGAAGCCCAAAAAACCCGGCTCAGGAGGAACAAGGGGTTAGCCTTTACGTCATCTTCGAAATTTGCAGGCACAGCAACTGGCGATTGCTCAACTACAAAGCCGCCAAAAAACTCCAAGCACAGCAGCACTGGAAATGGCTCCCTAGGCCGAACAGGTACTAGAAAGATCAAGCAACAACGGGTCAGCAGCTGACCCCGTCATCATAAAGATGCTCGAGGACCTCGAAAAGAGGATCGAGTCGGGCTAAAAGAAGATAGAAGCCAATGACAAGAAGGTAGAGACCTACAACTCTAGGGTCGATCAAATTCCAGGCGCACCCTCGATCTTGAAGGGTGTCGATTCGAAGAAGTTCGTACAAAAGCCGTTCCCACAGAATGGGGCTCCAAAACCCATTCCGAAGAAGTTTAGAATGGCCGATCTACCGAAATACAACGGAACCTCAGACGCCAATGAGCACGTCACTGCTTACACTTGTGCAGTGAAGGGAAACGACCTAAAGGACGACAAGATTGAGTCCGTCCTACTAAAGAAGTTCGGAGAAACACTTTCAAAGGGGGCCATGATGTGGTACCACAACCTCGCCCCGAATTCAATAGACTAATTTGCCATGATGGCAGATTCTTTCATAAAGGCACATGCCGGTGCCATCAAGGTGGATACAAGGAAATCCGACGTCTTCAAAATCAAACAAAGAGAAAACGAGATGTTGCGGGAGTTTGTGTCTCGCTTTCAAATGGAGCGAATGGAATTACCACCAGTCTCCGACGATTGGGCCGTACAGGCCTTCACTCAAGGTTTGAACGAGCGAAGCTCGGCAGCTTTGAAGCAGCTGAAGTAGAACTTGGTCGAGTATCTCGCCGTGACCTGGTCGGATGTCCACAACCGATACCTATCGAAGATCAGGGTCGAGGACGACCAACTAGGAGCCCCCTCGGGCTCAGTATATCCTAGCAGGCTCCTAGCAAAGGAGCCAAAGCCAAACAAGGAAAGGTACCAACTATACACTGAAGATATCAGAAACGCCCTGAGATGTAACATACCCCGAAATGACCCAAGGATAGATTGAGGTCAGAATCCTCGGGGACTCGTAAGCAGAGCCGGATTCGACAAACACACAGGACCGCAAAGGCACCCTGATTGTCCGAATACAACTTCAACATTGACGTTTCAGACATCGTATCTGCCATCGGTAAAATCAGAGAAACCAGGTGGCCAAAACCCGTACAATCAGATCCGTCACAAAGGAACCCCAACCTAGTGTGCGAGTTTCACAGCACGTACGGTCATAGGACCTAAGACTGCAGATAGCTCCAAGAAGAAGTAGCCCGACTACTCAGCAAAGGGCACCTCTGAAAGTTCCTCAGCGACCGAGCCAAAAATCAATTTCGGGAAAGAGAGGCGAGCAAAAAGAATGAAACAAAAGAACCACAACATGTCATCCACATGATGGTCGGAGGAGTCGACACCCCATAGGAACCCATCGTCAAATGAACAAAAATATCCATCACCAGGGAAAAGCGAACTCGGGGTTACATACTCGAGGACGCTCTCACATTCAGCAACGAGGACATCGAGACCCTGTCTCAACCTCATAACGACGCACTGGTAATCTCTTTCCTTGCAAATACATTTCAAGTTAAACGTGTACTTGTGGATCAAGGTAGCTCGGCCAATATTATCAAGTCAAAGGTGGTGGAGCAGCTCGGACTGCTCGACCAGGTCGTGCCCGCCTCTCGAATCCTCAATGAATTCAACATGGCGAGCGAGACAACGAAAGGAGAAATCACCCTCCCGGTCAACATGGCCGACACAACCCAAAATGTCAAGTTCCATGTCATCGAATGAGACATGAGGTACAACGCCTTGCTCGGAAGACCATGGATACACTGCATGAGAGCAGTACCATCTACCCTCCATCAAATGATGAAATTTCCGACAAAGGACGGAATAAAAACCGTCTACGGAGAACAACATGCAGCGAGAGAGATGTTCGCGGTGCACGCTGTGGCACCGACATCAACACCGCCAGCATCAGAGGAGCCAAAAGATGAGCAAATAGTGAAGAAGCAATAGCGAGATATATTCTCGGCTACACCCGACTAAATGAGTAAAGGACTGTACCGTGTCTTTGGAGCAAACGGCTGGAGCTTATCGAGGCTCGAAGCGCCATCAGCACTAAGGTATAATCATTTCCATTTTTCATTTACATTTTACACTAACCTGTGCGCAGGTATCCGATTGGAACAGTCGAAGCGAACTCCAACTTAAAGACCTTAGGTTTCAAAGCATGCGTTGCACTCTTTTCCTTCGATCGGGTTTTATCCCAAGAAGGGCTTTACCGGTAAGGTTTTTAACGAGGCAACATCTATGTGCTACCTAAGGAAAACTCAACAAGTATTCAAGGCTTCTCTTAAATCAACCTCGAATACTGGGGGCATCCCCCCCTGGAGGTCACCTCCTCGGAGAAGTCAAGATATGCCAAAAAGGGTTTCGATAGGAAAATGATGTATCGGGTCAAACGGTCGAACGAACCGTGTCCGTATAGAACAACCGAGCGTTTGACAGCAAAAACATGTACACTTGTACCAAGTAATCAAGAAATATTTGTTCTATCAAAACTCTTTGCGCTTCGAAGAAATCTGCTATTTTTTCAAGAAATGGCTCCAGAGCCAGAAAATTCCCAAACACTCGGGGACTGACGTCAAAAATTCGAAGTCACATGACCTCCGGGCCAAAAACTTCGAACTAGGAAGCCCTCAATGAGGCAACTCCAAGTTTACACAAAACGGCTCCAGAGCCCAGAAACCCTCAAATATCTCGGGGACAGTCGCCGACTGCCACCCCATTGACTTATCGAAAACTCGAGGCTATTAGACCCCATGTGGGCAACCTCGAGCTCGTAAGACCTTTATAAGGCAAAATCAAAATCTGTAAGACCTCAAGCAAGACATGAACTACACTTGTACCAAGTAACCAAATCTGTAAGACCTTAAGAAAGGCATGTTAAAATTTGTAAGACCTTGCAAAAGGCATAATCCCGATCTTAAAATTTAAGGCTATATATCCGAACTTGTAAGACCCCTAAAAAGGCATACCCTTGATATAGACGCCGAAACTACTTCACTAAGGGACTAAAAGGCACTGGCCAAATACAATGACTACGGTCACAAGGCTGTACCAGCCAAACTAGCGCGACTCGGGGACGCCCGAGCGTCGCTATAAAATCAGAGGCCTTCAATTACTTCAAAAAAACTTCGAAAAGAACCGGTTAATCAGGCTACCCTCGACTTAAGCGAAAGATCTTCGATCATATCTGCTCCAAACTACAGGCTCCGAAATCATTCAGCCACCGAGCGAAACCTCCCGAGGTGCTAATCTATCGCCACATAAACGGCTCACAATCGAGGTTCTTATCGAACCGTCAAAGAGTCGGGCGAACATAAAACTTCAAAAGTCTTTAACGAGGGAAAAATAAAGCCTACACTAAGAGGTCGTACCGACCCGATGCGTAAGAGCTACTGTCGCCAGCCCATATTAGAGGTCCTATCGACCCAATGCGTAAGAGCCTAAGGGCCGGCCTGAAATTCAAAAACTTGAGGGTCAATAAGCTCGAGTCAAAATCCGACTCGGAGATTGAGCCCGAAACCGTTAACTAAAAAATGCCTAAGGGCAAATACGTAAGAGCCGCTGTCGCCATTCTAAACTAAAGGTCGTACCGACCTAAATGCATAAGAGCCCTTGTCGCCAGCTTAGATCGGAGGTCGTATCGACCAAATGCGCAAAAGCTTACGGGCCAGCCTAACGAGCCTCAAGGCCGAATTATATACTTAAGGGTCATTACTCGAAGTACAGTTCACCTAGCCAATCATCGACCAACTTATAAAAGAAAGACGTGCGCAAGCAGAGAGAAATGCACTAAAGAAAAAACCGAAAGGTTTTCTTTTATACGAATATGTGAAAAAATACAAAAGCTACATCGGCAGACGCTCTCTGAGAGCCCTGTCCAAAGAATCAAAAAGAAAAAGCCTAGTCTATCTCCCCCTCGGGGACTGCGGCCCCATCAGCCCCTTCTCCACTATCTTCGGCGTCAGATACGAGGAATTTGGCGTCGTATTCACCTGCCTTGTCGATGCCCCCTTTTTCTCGCGAAATCGGGTTTATCACATTTGGGAGGACAACTCGTTTCCTTTTGGGAATTGGGTTTGAATTAAAGAGTCGCCACCTAATGATTAAGTGCATGAGGACACTAAGAAGAACTTTGATTTAGAAAACCAGAGATTGGGTAAGGGCTTGAAATTATCCCGCGGGGAAGGTGTTAGTCACCCCTCGAGATCCACTAGTGTGGTTCCCGGCCATACTATAATTGTGACTTTAAGTGCAAACAACAAGTAGACAAACAAGGATTTCAAATACGAGGGGGGAGGGTTTCCACATAATTGTTGTAAGGAATTTTTGAAGTTAAACGAAGCTAAAGAAGCTGGAATTTGAGAAAAAACGGTTTTGAACTTCTGAATAAACGAGTAAAAAAAAGGGGAAAGTTTTCACATAATTGTTGCAAGTAATTGAAGTTAAAAGCAGTTAAAGAAGCTGGAATTTGAGAAAAAGCAGTTTTGAAATTCTGAATAAAATAAACAAGTAAAGGGAGGGGGGTCCTAGGTTTATAAATAATATGGATCACCCCACACAACACCCGGTAACCGTTTATACACGTGGCGTTATCGCGTGGTCATCATATCCATATCTACCCTTTCCCACCCCGTTAAGGTATTAAAGCGCGGAATAGTCTCGTTTTCTTATTGCATGCTATTACCCACCCCAATCCTATCAGCCTCGGAGGTATTTGGGACTACTAATCCTAAATGGAAGGCATGTGAGGTTTTATAGTTTCAAAGGACAAAATTCTAAGGCGACAATCAAAACACATATGTAACCAATATGGGGGAGAAGCAAATAACAGATAGAAAGGCTCAAACAAACCTCCTAAAAAAAGAAGCATATAATTTAGCATGTCTTACACGTACTGATTAGGGTCTGATTAAACTTAAGAGTTGTGGAAAACTGATCTATTACATATTTCAGATAAGAAGCCCGAATTAGGCCTGCCTGCTGGTTGTAGTTAATAGAATCTGATTCAATTTACAAGTTACCTTATGGCTTGCCTAAGTGTTAAACGAAAACCTATAGGCATGATATCTACTAGTTTCAGAAAAGAAGTATACTGATTTTGAGGGAAAGAAATTGTCAATTACAGGAATATAAATTCTGCAGTCGTTATTGTTTCTACTGATTTTAGACTTATAAGCGAGTGGACGATTTAGATTTAGTTGATGGTTCCTATAGGCATGCTTTCTAGGCGTTACTGATTTTAAAACATTTCTTACAATCGAAACAAGAGTGCAGAAGTCCTATAGGCATGGTATCTAAAATGATGTTAGTTATTTAAACCTATAAATAGGTTTGCCTAGTGACAGGTGCAGATGCAAAATTCAGGAAGTCCTATAGGCATATTATCTATATGATATGCAGCATTTCAGAAATGACTTATAGACATGGTCTCTATATAATGTAGAAGTGCAGAAGCCTATAAATATAGTATCTATATGAGATGCAAAAGTGTAGAACATATAGACATGGTCTCTATATGAGATGCAGAAGTGCAAAAACCTATAGACATGGTCTCTATATGAGATGCAGAAGTGCAGAAACCTATAAACATGGTCTCTATATGAGATGCAGAAGTGAAAGCTGAAAAACAGGATACATGAGTGTAGAAGTGTAAATATTCCCTATGAACATGATATCTACCCTTTTTGCATGCATGATTGACCCTCCCCTTTTCACTAACAGCCCCAATAGTTATTACAAGAATTATTACAGCCCAGAATGAATAAGAAAAAGTAAAATTACATCAGAGAACTAAAAATTTACAACCAAGGAGAGCCTGATTCAGACTTCCTGTCTGAAGCATGAAGTAAACCAACTCCAAAGATCAGATTCCAAAGCCTTTCTCTTATTTGGGATGTGTCAGAGTTCCCTAAGAGTCTCCAATGGACTCCAGGCAGTGCTCACACCCAAATATATTGCAGAATTGAATCATAGTGCAGTGTGGAAGAGCCAGCCCTCAAGTGTCCAAGTTCAGAGGGAACTCAAGGTCCCAAAGCATGGCTCACAGGAGGGGGGCAGAACTTAGAAGCTAAGAGAGAGTGTAAGTGCAGAGAGGGGATTCTGGGAAAAAAGCAAGGACAGGCTAGTGGTCATACCTAGCAATTGGAAGTGCTGGCACACCCCAACCAGCCCGTTAGGCCACATTGTTTGGGAGTTAGGATCCCCTAAGGGATCAAGTCCAAACATGAACAACAACTTGCATGTTGCCATGTTCTGAACTTCAACTCAAAACACATAGATGGGAACAGGGGTGTAGGGATTCACAGCAGAAACAGATGCAGAGAAAATAGCATGCATATTTAACATTTAACTCCACATAGACAGTAAAGTGGACATAGATGTAAAGGATGAAAATAAACACAGTGGGATGAGGCTGAAACCAAACTAGAACATACCAGTTTCAAGGAAACAAGAAAAGGAAGCAGTAGTCTTGTAAAGCCAAAGCGCAAGCGAGTAGTCAGAATACTATGATTTTAGAAGAGAACTATGAGATTGTAAGTGTCTCAAGTGTGTAATGTGTGTAAAAGTGTTGAATTGAAAGTTTTGATCGTATTAACCGTGTGTAATGTGTTAAAGAAGGTCATGTATTTATAGTGTAGAAAGCAAGCAGAAATAGGTAAGAAAATAGTTTGAAAATCAATTTCACAAGGTTTCCCTTTAATTAAGGGATTCTGATTTCAAACGGGTAAAATAATTAAGGAAAGAGATTAATCAAACACCTTTTCAAAGCAGTACAAGAGGGGTAAATACATGGGGGTATATTTAAGGAAAAAGTCTTGATAGTACACGGTTTGTGCAAATAAGGAAAAGAAATCAATTACAAGCCTGTAAATCACAAGGTCTGAATGAATCCAGTCAGAAAAGGTGAAGAAAGGTTTTACTTAAGGAAAATCAGTAACAATCAATCAAACCTAAAAACGATTCTGAATCAATCATAAGTTGGAAAACCTTTTCGGAAGAAAGAATTCATCACACATATAAAAGCATACAGCCACGCTTAAGCACGAAGAACTATCATGCTAATCAGTAGAAGAGTCTAGCATAGAAGAATTTAAAAGTTCAGATTCATAAACAAAGAAGTTCAAACTTAGTTCATAGACCCAGAATGAGTCTGAAAGAGTCAAGGGTTCCAAAATAGAACCCTAGTTCAAACACATGACCAAACCTCGGTAGAACCCCCAAATTCTAAGGTTTCCAACTCGAGTCAAGCACAGGGATGAGGAGGCAACAGGCTCAGAGATTTCTTTTCAGAATTCTCATGAGAAGACGAGCAAATACAATAGAAAGTTCGAAGCATAATGAGTGTAGAAGAAACAGTAGCGGAAAACATGCTTAACGGGTCTTAAAACAAGGTAAAGTAGAAGTGAAACAGTAAACACTTAAGAACATGGTAGAGAAATACAGTAGAAGAGTACAAGAACACCAGAACAATATAGCAAAAGAACATATAGGAAAACACAGTGGGATAAACATGTGAGAGCATGGCATAGAAACACAGTAGAAGAAAGAACGGAGCACAGTAGAAGAACATGCATGATAAAGGAAAACATAAGAACGCAGTAGAAGAACATGCGTGGTGGAAAAGAAAACATAAGAACATAGTATAGACAAGTACACACAAAGAAAAGAAAAAGAAAAGTCAGAGAAACATTTTAAGCTTTTCAGAAAACCCTAAATCGGAAAGAAGTAAGTTTTTGAAAGAAAAATTGGGGAAAACGTTTAAAAACTCAAGTAGAGCACAAATATGTAACAGATCTAAGAAAAAATCAAAGAAAACCTCGATAGGGTTTCATAGGAACCCTAAAACGAGAAAGGCTTGGAAAAAGGTCCGATCTGAGTCGGATAAGTCAGAACCAGGCTCAAAACACCATAGTGTGCCGGAGATGGCCATAGAACCTTGAATCGGCGAAGATCTGAACGGACACCATCAAGGTCAGACTTCGACCCTTCGGATACCAAATGTTGAAGAGCATAGGGAGATGAGTTTAAACCATCCATGGCCTGAGAGTCCATGGATTCCGGTGAGATTGAGGTTGAAGCCGGTGAGAGAGGCTAGGGTTTCGAGAGAGTTCGAGAGAGTTTGAGAGGAGAGGGATTTCAGAGGCGGCTGATAGAAGAGAATGAGGGGATTAGGGTAGTCTTTGGGGATTAAAAAGGCAAGGAATGATCGTGGCCGTTGATTAAAATGATCAACGGCCTAGATTAAAAGAAAGGACCGGGCGGGTTAAATTGGTTGGGTCGGTGCCGGGTTGGATTGGAATTGGGCCGGTCCGTTAGGGGTTTGAAATTGGGTC
Source organism: Nicotiana attenuata (assembly GCF_001879085.1). Classification (NCBI taxonomy): domain Eukaryota; kingdom Viridiplantae; phylum Streptophyta; class Magnoliopsida; order Solanales; family Solanaceae; genus Nicotiana; species Nicotiana attenuata. The sequence continues at coordinate 72,392,444 of NC_031991.1, forward strand.
AATTAGGGGGGGTTAATTTGGGCTATAATTGAAACAAAATGGGGCCATATTTTAGATAACCAGTTTTTTTTCCCTTTTATTTTATAAAAATAGTAAAAATGATTTTGAAAACAAATTAAAGGTACTGAGTCAATTAATAATATATAAATATTAATTTTAAAAATACTGGAACCAATTTCATAATTATAAAATGCTGTTAATTCTGAAAATAGGCTAAAATTGCAATTATATGCAATTAGCTTTTAAAATACCAAATAAATTTTGTAAAAATATATATAAATTACCCTAGCTATATTTTGGTATAAATATGAGAATAAAATAAGTTATTTACCAAAATGATAATTTTGGGAATAATTATTGGTTTTTGTACTACTAAAATGGGCAATAAATTAATTTAAAAATCCTTTAAAAATTAGGAAAAATACTAAAACACTTGGGCATACTTATATATGCTATTTTGAAAGTATTTGCGTGTAAAAATACATAGGAAAAAATTGGGTATCAACATGGTACATGTCTCAAAAGGGACGACCTAGACGATCGGGTCGTGATCGGACTCCGTGCTAACAAAGACGGTGGTATAACTCATATCGGTGTTAATGATCTCCCAACCAAAAAAATTATATATTATTTTCGTAAACTAGAAGACATATATGTTTCAAATTGGATGCTTATATATTGTAGGTTTTGGCTTACGGTTTCATGGTTTCTTACTTGTATGGTTATTCTATTCTGAAAGAGGACTTTTAGCCTTACATACTAGTGTTATTCGACGGCGCTAACGCCCCTTTTGCCGGAGGCGCTGTATCGTTTAATGATACTGGTGGTTCCACAGCGAGCGGCATCGGCCAGTGATAGCGGTATTCTCTTCCCAGCAGACTTGGTGAGCCCCACTCCATCCCGGGGTCATGTCATGTATCTTTTGTTCATTTTCTCATCACGTTTTGAGGTATAGCCGGAGCCTTGTTGCCGGCATTTCTCTATTACTCTTCTATTGTATTTAGAGGCTCCGTAGACTGTTTGTGGGTGATGGTTGATGTTGGGAGTCAAGACTAGAAATGTTAGTATTTGATAAGCATGCTTTTCATTAAGCTTGTAAACTTGTAATATTTTGAAAACTATGAATGAAGTCATTAACGGAAATGAAGTGAAAGTTGCTAATGGAAGATTGCCTAGTGTTTTGATAAAATGGGATAACATTCCCTCTTTATTCATGAACTAGTTTGGGTAGAATGAAACCTAATAGGCTTGCTCAGTCGGGTTTACTCGGTTGAGCGCCGGTCACGTTCCNAAAGCATACAGCCACGTTTAAGCACGAAGAACTATCATGCTAATCAGTAGAAGAGTCTAGCATAGAAGAATTTAAAAGTTCAGAGTCATAAACAAAGAAGTTTAAACTTAGTTCATAGACCCAAAATGAGTCTGAAAGAGTCAAGGGTTCAAAAATAGAACCCTAGTTCAAACACACGACCAAACCTCGGTAGAACCCCCAAATTCTAGGGTTTCCAACTCGAGTCAAGCACAGGGATGAGGAGGCAACAGGCTCAGAGATTTCTTTTCAGAATTTTCATGAGAAGAGGAGCAAATACAATAGAAAGTTCGAAGCATAATGAGAGTAGAAGAAACAGTAGCGGAAAACATGCTTAACGGGTCTTAAAACAAGGTAAAGTAGAAGTGAAACAGTAAACACTTAAGAACATGGTAGAGAAATACAGTAGAAGAGCACAAGAACACCGGAACAGTATAGCAAAAGAACATATAGGAAAACACAGTGGGATAAACATGTGTGAGCATGGCATAGAAACACAGTAGAAGAAAGAACGGAGCACAGTAGAAGAACATGCATGATAAAGGAAAACATAAGAGCGCAGTAGAAGAACATGTGTGGTAGAAAAGAAAACATAAGAACATAGTATAGACAAGTACACACAAAGAAAAGAAAAAGAAAAGTCAGAGAAACACTTTAAGCATTTCAGAAAACCCTAAATCGGAAAGAAGTAATTTTTTGAAAGAAAAATTGGGGAAAACGTTTAAAAACTCAAGTAGAGCACAGATATGTAACAGATCTAAGAAAAAATCAGAGAAAACTTCGAATAGCTAGGGTTTCAGAGGAACCCTAAAACGAGAAAGGCTTGGAAAAAGGTATGATCTGAGTCGGATAAGTTAGAACCAGGCTCAAAACACCATAGTGCGCCGGAGCTGGGCCAGAGATGGCCATAGAACCTTGAATCGGCGGAGATCTGAACGGACACCATCGAGGTCAGACTTCGAACCTTCAGATACCTAATGTTTAAGAGCATAGGGAGATGAGTTTTAACCATCCATGGCCTGAGAGTCCATGGATTCCGGTGAGATTGAGGTTGAAGCCGGTGAGAGAGGCTAGGGTTTCGAGAGAGTTCGAGAGAGTTTGAGAGGAGAGGGATTTCAGCGGTGGCTGATAGAAGAGAATGAGGGGATTAGGGTAGTCTTTGCGGATTAAAAAGGCAAGCAATGATCGTGGCCGTTGATCAAAATGATCAACGACCTGGATTAAAAGAAAGGGCCGGGCGGGTTAAATTGGTTGTGTCGGGGCTGGGTTGGATTGAAATTGGGTCGGTCCGTTAGGGGTTTGAAATTGGATCAATTAGGGGGGTGGGGGGTGGGGCTTAATTTGGGCTATAATTGAAACAAAATGGGGCCATATTTTAGATAGCCAGTTTTTCCCTTTTTATTTTATAAAAATAGTAAAAATGATTTTGAAAACAAATTAAAGAAACTGAGTCAATTAATAATATATAAATATTAATTTTAAAAATACTGGAACCAATTTCATAATTATAAAATACCGTTAATTCTGAAAATAGGCTAAAATTACAATTATATGCAGTTTAGCTTTTAAAATACCAAATAAATTTTGTAAAAATGTATAAAAATTACCCTAGCTATATTTTGGTATAAATGTGAGAATAAAATAAGTTATTCACCAAAGTGATAATTTTGGGAATAATTATTAGTTTTTGTACTGCTAAAATGGGCAATAAATTGATTTAAAAATCCTTTAAAAATTAGGAAAAATACTAAAACACTTGGGCATACTTATATATGCTATTTTGAAAGTATTTGCATGTAAAAATACATAGGGAAAAATTGGGTATCAACAGCTGCCCCTCTTTACCCGGGAAGGATGAAAGAGTTGTCGGGTAAAGATATGATGGCCAATTTGACCGAACGAAACGGTTTGAAGAATTTGACCGTGCTCTGGTTCCTAAGCTGCCTATATATCCCTGGTCTTACAGGAATCAGGCCATATGTAGTTCAGGATCCGTCGGCGGAGTATGCCGATGGAGATCTTTCAAGAACGGACGCGATATTTAGGTTGGGATGGGTGGTTAAGAGTCTAATAGGGTTGCGGGAACCGGAGCGGGATCGCTTCTGCTGAGATGGCCATTGCTCGTCGGTTTACCTGCATATAAGCAATATTCGCATATATTGTGCATAGATTTAAACATGATGCAATTTCCCGTCGGACCATGAATGCTGTCCTTGGACGGTTAGGATGACGTCCTCAGACCATGATGTCCTGGGCCATGAAAAATATAATAAAGGATTCGCAGGCTATGAAATGATGCTCTCGGGCTATGAGAATGATGCCTCCGAGCGTTGATGCCTTTGAATAATGATATGCAAGAGACAAAAGGGGTCCTCAGGCCATGGCATGGCGTTCTCGGGCTATGCGAATGGTGCCTCCGAACAATGACGCCTTTGGATAATTTGGCGATCTTTCAGCCCATGAAATGCAATAGGTGGAGATCTTTCAGCCCATGACAGCGTAAATAAAGTGGCGATCTTTCAGCCGATGCAAGACATAAATAAAGGTGGCGATCTTTCAGCCATGCAAGTGAAAATAAAGGTGGCGATCTTTCAGCCGTGCAAGATGTAGATGAAGGTGGCGATCTTTCAGCCGATGCAAGACATAAATAAAGGTGGCGATCTTTCAGCCATGCAAGTGAAAATAAAGGTGGCGATCTTTCAGCCATGCAAGATGTAGATGAAGGTGGCGATCTTTCAGCCATGCAAGTGAAAATAAAGGTGGCGATCTTTCAGCCATGCTAGATGTAGATGAAGGTGGCGATCTTTCAGCCGATGCAAGACATACATAAAAGTGGCGATATTTCAGCCGATGCAAGACATAAATAAAGGTGGCGATCTTTCATCCATGCAAGATGTAGATGAAGGTGGCGATCTTTCAGCCGATGCAAGACATAAATAAAGGTGGCGATCTTTCAGCCATGCAAGATGTAGATGAAGGTGGCGATCTTTCAGCCGATGCAGATGGAGACAGGGCTTAGTCTCGGAAGGCAGAATGGTAGCCTTATGCAATGCAAGAATGCAGATGGAGACAGAGCTTAACCTCGAAAGGCAGAATGGTAGCCTTATGCAATGCAAGAAATGCAGATGGAGGTAGAGCTTAACCTCGGAAGGCAGAATGGTAGCCTTATGCAAGAGATGAAAGACGAATAGTAATAACCATTCTTAGTTGATAGTTGATAGCTGATTGCGATATTGTGGCTGCTGAGGATATTGTATGCGGATAGAAACTGTGAACAGAGGTGACAGTTCTGAGAGTTGTATTCCTGAACAGTACGAGTGTATAATATATGATTTTGTGACTTGGGTGCCTGCATCCAAAGAAAAATCGTGAGTTTTGTAAGGGGAAAGGTTAGTTCGTGTCCGCGCCGACTTTGCTTGCCATGTTCGGCTCTGATCTGATGACACGGTATGTATCATAGGGGTAGCGTTGCTGAACTGAGCGATTTCGATAATAAAAATGCATGATTTTGTTAAAGATATGACATATGTATATATTTAAGAAATAGTTTTTAGATGAACCGACGACTGCGACGTGGTTCAGGACATTGCAACCTCTCTCGCTTCGGAATTTTGAGGGTCCTCCTCAAAATTCTGCCCCAGTTTACTGGGCTGCTGCTTCTGACGGTTGCTTGCGATGATCGGCTAAAATTACTTCGGAATTTTGAGGGTCCTCCTCAAAATTCTGCCCCATTTTCCAATTGCGGGGAAAATGAAAATTTTATTGAATTATGACCGAACCCATAAGGTTGCCTACGTATCCCCTCTTAAACGGGAATCAGGTCAGACGTAGTTCAAATTATATAAGGAAATCATAAATGGTTACACATAGTATCGCTTGACTGCATCTGAATTGATTGGTTTTGGCCAAACTTCTCCGTCCATTTTTGCAAGTATAAGGGCTCCTCCTGTCAGAACCCGATGAACCATGTATGGACCCTGCCAGTTGGGAGAGAACTTCCCTTTGGCTTCATCTTGATGTGGAAAAATCTTCTTTAACACCAGCTGCCCCGGTGTGAACCGTCTTGGTTTGACTCTCTTGTTGAAAGCTCTGGACATTCTGTTCTGATAAAGCTGACCATGGCAAACTGCATTCATTCTTTTCCCATCTATGAGAACCAACTGCTCGTAACGACTCTTCACCCACTCTGCATCATTGAGTTCTGCTTCCTGTATGATCCTTAGGGAGGGAATTTCTACCTCGGTGGGAATGACCGCTTCTGTACCGTAAACCAGCATGTAGGGAGTTGCCCTAGTTGATGTGCGGACTGTGGTGCGGTACCCCAATAAAGCAAATGATAACTTCTCATGCCATTGTTTATGCTTTTCTATCATCTTCCTTAGTATCTTCTTGATGTTCTTGTTGGCGGCTTCTACGGCTCCATTCATCTGAGGCCTGTAAGCTGTGGAATTCTTGTGTTTGACCTTGAAGGTTTCACACATAGCCTTCATCAAGTCACTGTTGAAGTTGGAACCATTGTCAGTAATGATTGACTCTGGAATCCCGAATCGACAAACGATACGGTCACGGACGAAGTCTGCCACAACTTTCTTAGTCACTGCTCTGTAAGATGCTGCTTCAACCCATTTGGTGAAATAGTCAATTGCTACTAGGATAAACCTGTGCCCGTTTGATGCGGCAGGTTCGATTGGTCCGATAACATCCGTTCCCCATGCGCGAACGGCCATGGCGAGCTTGTTGCGTTAGGCTCATTTGGAGGCACCTTTATCATGTCGGCATGTATTTAACAGTGGTGGCATTTTCGGACATACTGGATGCAGTCCGTCTCCATTGTCATCCAAAAATAACTTGCCCGGAGTATCTTCTTGGCTAAGACAAAACCGTTCATATGTGGTCCACAGGTCCCGGCATGTATTTCTTCTAGTAGTCTGGATGCTTCTTTTGCGTCGACACACCTTAGTAATCCCAAATCCGGAGTCCTCCTATCCAGGATTCCTCCGCTGTGAAAGAAATTATTGGACAGTCTTCGAAGCGTGCGCTTCTGAGTAGTATTTGCAAGCTTTGGGTATTCTCCTTTTGCCAAATATTCCTTGATGTCATGAAACCATGGTTTTCCGTCTGCTTCTTCTTCGACGTGAGCACAGTAAGCTGGCTGATTGTAGATCTTCACGGGAATAGGATCAATGAAGTTCTTATCTGGATGTTGTATCATAGAGGCCAGGGTAGCCAATGCATCAACGAACTCATTCTGGACTCTAGGAACATGTTGGAATTCCATCTTTGTGAACCTCTTTCTCAACTCCTGTACATGATGCAGGTATGGGAGTATCTTGGAGTTCTTGGTTGCCCATTCTTCTCGGACCTGATGTATAAGCAAGTCTGAATCTCCAATCACTAGCAACTCTTGGATGTTCATGTCAATGGCCATCTTGAGCCCTAAGATGCAGGCTTCGTACTCGGCCATATTGTTAGTGCAGGGGAACCTGAGCTTGGCGGATACCAGATAATGCTGGCCAGTTTCTGATACTAGGACTGCTCCTATGCCAACTCCTTTGAAATTTGCTGCTCCGTCGAAAAACATCCTCCAACCATCATAGGGCTCTGCAATGTCTTCTCTTATGAATGATACCTCTTCGTCAGGAAAATACGCCTTTAGGGGCTCGTATTCTCCATCTATAGTGTTTTCGGCGAGATGATCCGCTAGTGCCTGTCCCTTGACTCCTTTTTGGGTCACGTAGACAATGTCGAATTCACTCAGCAGGATTTGCCACTTGGCTAGCTTGCTAGTGGGCATGGGGTTTTGA
>NC_031991.1:72399656-72403946 GCF_001879085.1 Nicotiana attenuata
GAACCCATCCTTCTTTCTTTCTTTCTTCAGCCCATTCCTCATCGTCTGGGGTAGGGTGGAAGCCTACTCCGAAGAACTTTTCTGTTGCGGGTAGAGTTACTGGCTCAGATATTCCTTGTAAGGCTTTTCCCAACCCTTTTCCTGGCCTGAAACCATGTCTAATCATTTCTCTGGCCACCATGATTGAAGCGTTAGACAGGAAAGGCTGAGGACAAGGATTTCCTTCCTCGTGCTGATCTGCTACCACAATCTCAAAGGCTTGGTAAACAATATGCTCACTTCCTTCCCTTGCCTCCAAACATGGGATAGATGGATCACGATAGATAGATTGCTCGTCTTCTCCGTGGACCACGATTTCCTGACCTTCATACTCGAATTTTACCATTTGGTGGAGAGTAGAGGGCACAGCTCCTGCAGCATGGATCCAAGGCCTCCCCAGAAGGAAGTTGTAAGATGTATCCATGTCCAATACCTGGAAGGTCACCTCGAAGTCTACCGGTCCTATGGTCAATATCATGTCGATTTCACCGATGGTATCCCTCTTAATACCATCAAAAGCCCTTACACAAACATTATTCGGGCGAATCTTTTCTGTCCCGATCTCCATCCTCTGCAATGTGGAGAGTGGGCAGATGTCAACCCCCGATCCTCCATCCACCATGACTCGTTTGACATAGTAACCCTCACACTTGACGGTCAGATGCAAGGCTTTGTTGTGGGCTGCGCCTTCAGGAGGCAAGTCATTCTTACTAAAAGAGAGTTGGTTGATGGCAAAAAGCCTTTCCGTCATCCTTTCGAGCTGCTCGACTGAAGTTTCGTTTGGCACGTATGCCTCATTCAGAGTTTTCATCAAGATCTTCTGATGTTCGGCGGATTTGGTCACTAATGAGAGCAGGGACACCTGTTCAGGGTACTTTCTTAATTGATCCACTGTCTCGTAATCAGGCATCTTCATTTTCTGGAAGAAGGCTTCTGCTTCTTCATCACTCACTGGCTTCTTGGACGGAAAACGCTTTCGAACGGCATTGTTCACTTCCTGCATATTCGAGTATTTCTCAACAGAGTTCTTCCCTGGGAGTTCCCCCGAAATCTCTTTGCCCTTGTATGTGACCACTGTTTGCTGATAGTTCCATGGTACTGCAGAGGGGTCTGTCATTGGCTTCTGTGGTACGCGTCCAATAACCACTGGCTCACTCAGCCGAGGCGGTTTAATTGTCCCCCGTACCACATAGGCTCCTTTTGGTACATATATTGGTGTTTCCCCTTTTATCTCGGCTTTCCTCGGAACAGTGACAACCAATGGTTTTTCTTGGCGTCCCCGCGGAACATAGAGAATTCCATTCTTAAGAGAGTCCATTTCTACTTTTGTCTCAGGTTTCTTTTCAAGTTCAGTTTTGACAGTTTTATTCTCCTTCTCCCCTTTTCCTTGCTTCGGGAGTAACTTGGGCTTCTTTTCTGCATCGGCAATAGCAACTATGGCTTTCAAAGCCGGATCAAATTCCCTGTCTTCACAAATCATACCGATTACCGGCCCATTGTTGTGAGCGGGCAACGGGTTATTAGTCACATTCGGGGCTTCTTCATCCCTCAACACTATTTTCCCTTGTTCAATCAAATCTTCCACAGCCTTCTTCAATGTCCAGCAGTTATCAGTACTATGCCCTTCGGCTCCTGAATGGTAAGCACAATGGACCCCTCGTTGATAAGATGAAGACTCGGGGTTTTGCCTGTTTTGGGGAATAGGCTGCAGCAAATTCATCTGAACGAGTTTCGGGAACAAACTGGAATAAGGTTCACCGATCGGTGTAAAATTTGGTCTCTTGGGCGGTTCTCGGGGACGAAAGTTATTCTGCGGTAGTCGGGGATTATGTTGGTTCTGGTAAGGAGGTTGATTTCTTTGGAATGGAGGTGGGTTTCGGTTAGCCTGTGGTTGCGGTCGGCCGAAGGGTTGTGCATTCATGACCGCATAAGGTGCAGGAGCATAGGCCGTACCAGTATGAGGGTAATAGTGTTGAGGGGTTCTTTCAGAGAACACCGGTCTAGGAGCGCGATACCTTCTTCCCTCCGAGGCCACCATCACTGTTTCTTCTTTCTTTCTTCCTTTGGCCATTCCTCCAGACCCGCCTTGGATGGCTTGGGAGGTGGCCCTTATGGCTGACTGGCTCAAGATTCTACCCGTTTTTAACCCATTCTCTACCATCTCCCCGATTTTTATTGCCTCGGCGAAAGGTTTACCCATGGCGGACATCATATTCTGAAAGTAGTCTGCTTCCTGGGCTTGGAGGAAAACAGTGACCATCTCTACCTCATCCATTGGAGGTTTCACTCTCGACGCCTGTTCGCGCCACTTAATTGCATATTCACGGAAGCTTTCTGAAGGCTTCTTCTTAAGATTTGCCAAAGAGTTCCTGTCCGGCGCGATGTCTATGTTGTACTGAAATTGTCGAACAAAGTCTCGGGCCAGATCATCCCAAATATGCCAACGCGAGACATCTTGATCCATGTACCATTCTGAAGCGATACCTACCAAGCTTTCTCCAAAATACGCCATCAAAAGCTCTTCTTTGCCACCGGCTCCCTGTAACTGATTGCAATACTTCTTTAAGTGAGCAATAGGGTCACCGTGTCCGTCATACTTTTCAAATTTTGGAGTTTTGAACCCTAACGGCAAATGAACATGAGGGAACATACATAGATCCGTGTATGAGACACTCTTTTGCCCGTTTAATCCTTGCATGTTCTTCAGGCTCTGCTCGAGGCTTCTCATTCTCTTTGCCATTTCATCCTGCTCTGTGTCTTTGAGGGTTTTGTCCTGCCCTGGTGTAAGCTCGTATGGGGGTGGCTGAGAGTAATTGTATACGGGATATTGGGGAGGATCTGATGGGAAGGCGGGGTTTTGGAATGTGAACGCTGAAGGATCAAAGGCAGGCCTTGGCAGCGAAGGCTGTGTGGTAGCAGGACACGGTGGAGCAGTGAAGATGTTAGGAACTGTTCCTGTTGGGAACACCTGGGGGCGGACCTCAGAAGGTGTTCCAACGAAATGGGCAGTCATGGTAGGTTGTCCAAAAGGGATAGGAGGGTGACTGATAGGGACAGTGGTAGCACCTCCAGTTCTGGGAAACAATTCTGGGAATCCGGGAATATTACTTGGAGGTTCCTTTCCATTGTTCCAGGCATCCCACATTTCCATCAATCGCAGGCGCAAAATCCGATTTTCTTCGGCTGTAAAAGATTCAGAAGCCGGGACTCCCGAGAGGGGGCTATCTTCAGAGATGGGGACTGCAGGCAAAGTCATTTCCGTAGACATTTCCACACTCCCTTTCGATCTAGTAAAGTATTGATGCGATGCCAGCTTACCACAAACCAACCACCGTTTTTAAAAGCTGGGCTGGATTGAGCAACACGCGGTTAGTTTGAGACAAGTAACAGATAGGTAATCGCACATTGGGGTGTGATGCACCTATACAGTTAAACGGTTGTCTACATGTTTGCACTGGTTGCATGTGTCATCCCGGCTTTTCTTTTCTATTTTTTTTTCTTCTGATTTCCTCTCTTTGTTTTTCTTGCTTTTCTTTCTCTTTCTATTTTCTCTCATTTTCTTTTCCCTCTTTTTTCGTTTTTGCTTTTTCCCTGTTCTTCTGCCATGGTTCTTCTCTTGATTCCTTATTTTCTTTTTTTGCGTTTCTTTTCCTCTCTTGTTTTCTTTTATTTCCTTCCCTCGTGTTTTATTTTTAGGAGATACGGTCGAATCCTATGGAGATTGCCTACGTATCATGACCCCGCATGAATCAGACCAAGCGTAGTTCTTGCACATAAATGCAAACCTAGACGCAAGAAATAAAGAAACAATTTGTTTTGGGAATTTTCAAATTTTTATTAATAACAAAAAGCAATTACAAAGCTACTAGACTATTTGCTTTTCTTTCTTGGAAATAGAAAGTACAAAACCAGACACGAAAACTACAGACTCAAGAGTACATCAAGGCTTCAAATCCTGGGGCCCGCGGGGCCATCACTCGGCATCGCCGCGGGCCTGCGTGCAAGACCCTTTTGCAACTGATCTAGATCGTTCATAACCTGGCGAACAAATATCATCACGGAGGCAAAGAATGTGGTATGACCCATCCGTTCACCGGCCTGACACTTCATGACAATGTAGTTGGCAATGTTTCTGATTCTCTCCCGGAGTTTTTTGACCCTTTCTCTTGGAGTTAGCCGGCTTATCTGTTGAGTGCGGGCTTCTAGTACCTGCGAATCCTGGAAGTGAAGATCCTGTAACATTTTTAGTCC
>NC_031991.1:72405039-72426716 GCF_001879085.1 Nicotiana attenuata
AAGAAAACTTTCACCCCGTTGGGGGAGTCTTATACCAGCTTATTCCAGAGATTTAGGCATTTGGATGTGCTGAGGCCAATTGAGTCGAAATTGCCAAACCCTCCTCCAAAGAATTTGGATTACTCCCTCACCTGTGCATATTGTTCTGGTACTACGAGGCATGATACGCAAAAGTGTTGGCACTTGAAAAATGCCATCCAAGAGCTCATAGACACAAACCAGATTGTGGTCCAAACTCCGGAAGCACCCAACATCAATCAGAACCCGTTGCCAGTCCATGATGAAACAAACATGATCGAGATAGTACATAAGGATGGGGAGCCCAAGAAGCCCTCACAATCCGTCATGATGATCCGGTCTAGTGAGGTTAAGCCAGTCAAGGGTGCAGTTGTCACAAAAGCCACTTCTTCAATAGCTGAAGGATTAGCAGACAAGTTGAGCATGCCAGTTGATAATCCATTTGTGGTAGTTAAGCAGAGATCTCCCAGTGATGTTGTAGCAAAGAAGGAAAAGTCAAAGGTAATCGTGTCGGGGTTGGCAAATAAGCCTATCATAATTGTAGAAGGTTCCCGTACGGACCCTATCATCATCAAGCCTGTGACCCAGTTGCCAGTAATCAACACCAAGGCTATCCCATGGAACTATGAGCGGGTTATAGTGACCTATAAGGGGAAGGAAGTGAAGGAAGAAGTTAATGAGGCTCAAGGATTAACTCGTTCAGGGAGATGCTTTGCCCTGGAAGAGTTAAGGAAAGCTAAAACACTCAGAGATAATCCAGTTCTAGTAAAGAAACCAGTCACCGAAGAAGAGGTGGAGGAGTTTTTGAGAAAAATGAAAGTACAAGATTACTCCATCGTGGAACAGTTGAGAAAGACTCCTGCTCAGATTTCCTTGCTATCATTGTCGATCCATTCAGATGAGCATCGTCGAGCCCTGATGAAAATTCTGAACGAAGCTCATGTCCCCGATAAAATTACAGTGAACCATTTGGAGAAGATTGCCAACAAGATATTTGAGGTGAACAAGGTCACCTTCTCTGATGACGAGTTGCCTGTGGAAGGTACCGAACACAACAAAGCTCTCTATCTTACAGTGAAATGTGAAGATTCTGTGGTCATTAGGGTGTTGGTGGAGAATGGTTCTAGTGCAAACATTTGCCCTATCTCCACCCTGCACAAGTTGAAAACTGATACTGAAAGGGTCCACAAGAACAATATATGTGTCCGAGGTTTTGACGGAAGGGGAAAAGATTCGGTTGGCGATATAGTGCTTGAATTGACAATAGGACCGGTTGAATTCACCATGGAGTTCCAGGTACTGGACGTGTCCGTCTCTCACAATTTGCTGTTAGGTCGGCCCTGGATGCATGCTGCCAAAGCAGTCCCGTCCTCTTTGCACCAGATGGTCAAGTTTGAGTGGGACAGACAGGAGATTTTCGTGCATGGTGATGAGAGCTCGATTGCTTACAATGATGCCTCCGTCCCGTTTATTGAGGCCGAAGACGATCAAGGGCCTTGGGTCTACCAAGTTTCTAAAACAGTGCCAGTTGAGAAGGTTCCAGAAGGGAAATATATTCCAACTCCAAAGTTAGCCTCCGCATCTGTCATGGTGGCGTCTGAAATGCTGAAGAACGGTTTTGTGCTAGGCAAAGGCCTGGGTGCTTCTTTACAAGGTATCGAACAGCTAGTGTCTCTGCCTACAAAGTTGGATAGGTTTGGTCTAGGATTCAAACCCACAGCAGCAGACGTGAAAAGGGCTAAAAGGTTGAAACAGAAGGCGTGGGCACTTCCGAAGCCTATCCCGCGTCTCTCCAGGTCCTTTGTAAAGCCCGGTGCCGTGAAGCGGCCAGTGTCAGCAGTTCCAAATCCTGTGGTTGACGTTGATGAAGAGTTAATTGAAAGGTTCCAGAAGTGGTTTGATGATGTGAACATGGTGGAAATTGGAGAAGGTTCCAGCAAAGCGGATGTGCAGTGCGTCGGGCCTAAAGTAAAGCTTAACAATTGGAAGGCTACTTCTCTCCCTACTCGGAAGGAGTTTTGGTAGTTTGCTTTGTTTTCCTTTCTATCTGGGTTATTCCAGGGTTGTGACACAGATTATTTACTTTTCGTTTGTTGATGTACAAACCATGTTATCCTTTATTTTCAATGAAATGCAATTTCCCTTTTCCATCATTCCTGATAGTTTTTATTTTTGTTTTCTTTTCTTCTTTGTTATACAGTTCTTTTTATGATGGTTTCAATGAAATGACATGCATGAGGAATCTTCGGCCAAGTCTTAAAAGACAATCTAATTCTGAAATAATAATCCAAGAAATAGAGAGTGATGATGAAACAGAATATGATGAGGATGAGGCACTTGAGGAAATCAGTAAAGAATTAAGTCATTTTGAATAAAAACCCAAGCCTAATTTGAATAAGACCGAAGCAATCAATTTAGGAGATCCAGATAATGTCAGAGAAACCAAGATAAGTGTCCATCTTGAACCCAAATCAGGGAAGAAATAATCAAAGCACTGTTTGAATATAAGGATATTTGTGCATGGTCGTATGATGACATGCCGGGCTTGTGTACCGACTTGGTGGTCCACAAATTGCCAACTGATCCAACTTTCCCTCCCGTCAAGCAGAAATTAAGGAAGTTTAAGACTGACATGAGTGTGAAGATCAAAGAAGAAGTCACAAAGTAACTTGACGCAAAGGTCATTCGAGTCATGCGGTATCCCACGTGGTTAGCTAATGTTGTGCCTGTCCCAAAGAAAGATGGCAAGACCAGAGTATGTGTTGATTACCGTGACCTCAACAAAGCAAGTCCAAAGGATAACTTCCCGTTGCCAAATATCCACATTTGATTGATAATTGTGCCAAGCATGAGATTGGGTCTTTTGTGTATTGCTATGCGGGATATCATCAGATCTTAATGGATGAGGAAGATGCGGAAAGACGGCATTTATCACGCCATGGGGAACATATTACTACCGGGTCATGCCGTTTGGTTTGAAAAACACTGGGGAAACTTATATGAGGGCAATGACTACCATATTCCATGACATGATACACAAGGAGATTGAGGTTTACGTAGATGATGTAATCATAAAGTCCAGGAAGCAGTCCGAACACGTCACGGACCTGAGAAAGTTCTTCCAGAGGCTCCGCAGGTACAATCTTAAGCTCAACCCTACAAAGTGTGCATTTGGTGTTCCGTCAGGCAAACTGTTAGGATTCATAGTCAGTCGGCGAGGCATTGAGTTGGATCCATCAAAAATCAAAGCTATCCAGGAATTACCATCGCCAAAGAACAAGACTGAGGTGATGAGTCTGCTAGGGAGGTTGAACTACATCAGCAGGTTTATTGCTCAGCTCACGACAACTTGTAAGCCCATCTTTAAGTTGCTAAAGAAGGATGTTGCAGTCAAATGGACTGATGAGTGCCAGGAAGCATTCGATAAGATCAAAGAGTATTTGTCAAACCCACCTGTGTTGGTCCCGCCGAAACCCGCGAGACCTTTGATTCTTTATTTGACAGTCCTGAATAATTCTTTGGTTGTTTGTTGGGTCAACATGATATCACTAGCAGGAAAGAGCAGGCCACCTATTATCTCAGCAAGAAGTTTACATCCTATGAGGTTAAGTATACTCCCCTTGAAAGGACATGTTGCGCCCTGACTTGGGTAGCGCAGAAGTTGAAGCATTATCTGTCATCCTATACTACTTACCTCATTTCTCGCCTGGATCCTTTAAAGTATATCTTTTAGAAGCCTATGCCCACAGGAAGACTCGCAAAGTGACAGAATTTGCTCACAGAATTTGACATCGTATATGTGACTCGGATGATGATGAAAGCCCAAGCTTTAGCTTATCACTTAGCCGAGAACCCGGTGGATGAAGAATATGAGCCTTTGAAGACTTACTTTCCTGATGAAAAGGTAATGCATATTAATGAGGTCGAGCAGGATGAAAAGCTCGGTTGGAAACTCTTCTTTGATGGGGCTGCTAACATGAAAGGTGTTGGGATAGGAGCTGTGCTCATTTCTGAAACAGGGCACCACTACCCCGTCACAGCTCAGCTCCGTTTCTATTGCACTAACAACATGGCTGAGTACGAAGCATGCATTTTGGGTTTAAGATTAGCTGTGGACATGGGAGTCCAGGAAGTGCTAGTTGTGGGAGATTCAGATCTGTTAGTGCACCAGATTCAGGGAGAATGGGAGACTCGAGATTTGAATCTCATACCATATCGACAATGTCTGCAGGATCTTTGTCAGCGGTTCAGATCAGTGGAATTCAGGCATATCCCCAGGATCCATAATGAGGTTGCTGACGCCTTGGCTACTCTGGCGTCAATGTTACATCATCCAGATAAGGCTTATATTGACCCTTTGCATATTCAGGTCCGTGATCAGCATGCTTACTGTAACATGGTGGAAGAAGAACTTGATGGTGAGCCGTGGTTCCATGATATCAGGGAATACATTAGGATAGGGGTATATCCGGTACAAGCCACAGGTGATCAAAAGAGAACAATTCGACGTTTGGCAAGTGGATTTTTCTTAAGTGGAGGAGTTTTGTACAAAAGAACTCCAGATCTTGGATTGTTGAGATGCATGGATGCTAGACAAGCCACGACTATCATGACCGAAGTGCTTTTTGGAATTTGCGGGCCGCATATGAGCGGGTATGTTCTGGAAAAGAAGATTCTTCGAGCAGGTTATTATTAGCTCACCATTGAATGAGACTGCATCAGCTTTGTGCGTAAGTGTCATCAATGCCAGGTGCACGGTGATTTGATCCATTCTCCCCCGTCTGAATTGCATACAATGTCCGTATCTTCGCCCTTCGTTGCGTAGGTCATGGATGTCATCGGATCAATTGAGCCAGCAGCATCCAATGGGCACAGGTTCATTCTGGTGGCCATCGATTATTTCACTAAGTGGGTTGAAGCTATGACTTTCAAATCTGTGACCAAGAAAGCAGTGGTAGACTTTGTTTATTCAAACATCATTTGTCGGTTCGGAATTCCAAAGGTAATTATCACGGACAATGGTGCTAATTTTAACATCCATTTGATAAAGGAAGTATGCTA
This sequence comes from Nicotiana attenuata, assembly GCF_001879085.1. Classification (NCBI taxonomy): domain Eukaryota; kingdom Viridiplantae; phylum Streptophyta; class Magnoliopsida; order Solanales; family Solanaceae; genus Nicotiana; species Nicotiana attenuata. The sequence continues at coordinate 72,410,119 of NC_031991.1, forward strand.
GCAGTTCAAGATTATGCATCGAAACTCCACTCTGTATCGTCCCAAGGCAAATGGAGCGGTTGAGGCGGCCAACAAGAACATAAAGAAGATACTTCGAAAGATGGTGCAAGGTTCTAGGCAATGGCATGAAAAGTTGCCTTTTGCTTTACTGGGTTATCGCACTACTGTTCGCACTTCAGTAGGTGCAACTCCTTATTTGTTGGTATATGGTACTGAAGCCGTGATACCCGCGAAGATTGAGATTCCATCCATTCGAATTGTTGCTGAAGCAGAATTGATGATGATGAGTGGGTCAAAACTCGACTGGAGCAATTAAGTTTGATTGATAAGAAAAGACTGGCGGCAGTATCTCACGGCCAGCTGTATCAAAAGAGAATAGCGAGAGCATACAACAAGAAGGTGCGTCCCTGGAAATTTGAAGTGGGTCAGCTGGTACTGAAACGCATCCTTCCACATCAGGCTGAAGCAAAAGGAAAGTTTGCCCCAAATTGGCAGGGGACGTTCGTGGTAACGAGAGTGTTGTCCAATGGTGCTTTGTATTTAACAGATGTAGAAGGCAAATGTGTGGATATGCTGTCAATTATGATGCAGTCAAAAGATATTATGTATGATTTCTTTGGTTTGTTTAATTGTGTTGTTTGTATTTGGCATGCTTTGAAGATTGGAATGACGAAGGCATTTTATTCTGCTATCTAAATACTTTATCCTTTGTTGCCCCCTTTGAGACTTATTTATTTTCTTTCATATCCCCCTTTTGGAATCAGAAGCAGAGTTTAGAAATACAGATACAAAATTAAAAAATAAAAAAAGAAGAGAAAAAGAGAAAGAAAAAATGGGAAAAGAGTAAGGAAATGAAAAGAAAAGAAAAAAGAGAAAAAGAAAGAGATAAAAGTACAAAAAACAAAGCAATTCCTATGTCATGAACTACGTTCGACCTGATTCCTTTTAAGGATACGTAGGCAGCCTCACGGCTCGGTCCCATCAAAATAAAATTTCAAAAGCCCCCAAGCAAAGAAACTGGGGGAAGTTGCGGTTTTGTAAAAGATCTGATTCCAAAAGTTATAATTTTGAACCCATTCAAGTTGTTTTGAGCCTTTATGATATCCTTTCTTTCTAACCTTGTCCAAAAGCCCACATTACGGTCCAAAGAAAGACCTTCCGATCAATCTTCGAGGGATGCCAGGTCAAGCAAGCTAGAGGTATGATTCATATTAGGGGCAACACTCCGTTTTGCGCAAGAAAAATGAATAAATGAGAGAGTCTTATTGGTGAAAACCCTCGCGGGCACCGTAAGGCGACGGAAAGCTGAGAGAAATTAAAAATGAGAGAGTCTTATTGGTGAAAATCCTCACGGGCACTGTAAGGCGACGATGAGTTGAGAGATGAACAAATGAGAGAGGTTTGCTGGTGAAAAACCTTCAGGACGCCGCAAGCCGAATAAGGTTGTTGACTTTGCAAAGGAATTGGATCATGGGAAACCCAGGCGTAAAGTGTGAAGACTGAAAGAGGATTGACTGAATGGACTAGGCTGATTAATCCAAAATGCATGTCATGATCATTGATGCCAGCAGCCTCACTCAGATAAGTCCCTTTTCCTTTTCTTCCTCAAACGGTCTTCCTGTTTTGAATCTTCTTCTTTATTCATAACTCTCGAAGTCATTGCATTTCATTTCCTCTTGGGTCTACTTCTCTAAGGCTTTTCCAATGTTAGCCTTGCTAAGCAAACAAGAAAGGATTGCAAAGCTTATTACCAACTTCCAAATTGCACAAAGCAAAGTACGGCCGAAGCATGCCAAAAATAGCATGATGCAAACTGGAAAATAAGGTGTTAGCCGAGGTTCAAGTGATCGAGTGGTTTCTTGAATTATGGGGAGAAAGACAGAGGTTCAGATGAGGAAGACAGATATGTTAAAACAGCAGGTTCAGTATAGGGCACTCAAGTCATTCAGGGTTCCGTGGTTAAGGTTCAATCAGAAGGTGAAACAATTCCTTGCCAGTCGGATGCAGCTGAGCAGAATAAAGCATGGCAGTGGAAAGGCCATCCTCAGCAAGAATGCCGCAAATTAACCACCACATTTTCAAACAGACAAGATTTTTCTTTGATTGAAATAGGGGAAAGAAATTTTGTTTGTTCCGGAAAAACCCTCTGTGAGGAAAGCAGGTGCCCGACAGGCTCGGCCGTAAGTTTTCAGTACCCTCCTGGATAACGGGATTTAGTAAGTTTTGAGACCCTCACAAATGACAAGGTCTAACAAGAGTTCTACTTTTGGGAAATATAATTTAGCATTTAAGTTTTCACTTTTGAGATGAGACTTGGTTTGAAATTTTCAGGATAAGGGAATTTAGCTTAGAACTTATTTTGATAACAGGAGTCGGCTAACACTCACAGATATTCCCAATATCAAACTAGGGCAGAAAAATTTCTTTTGTTTGTCTGTTTTGTTGTGATCAGGCGCCCACCTGGAGAATAAAGGGAAAACAGTTTCAAGTAACAAGAGAAGACGGTTCAAGTTTCGGCAGTCAGGCGCCCACCTGGAGAACAAGGGAAAACGGTTCAAGTGTCAAGGAAAAGCAAGTTTCAAGAGGAAGACAATTCGAGTTTCAGCAATCAGGCGCCCACCTGGAGAACAAGAGAAAGCAGCTCAAGTCCAAAGGAAAGTAGTTCGAGTTTCAGCAATCAGGCGCCCACCTGGAGAACAAGGGAAGACAGTTCAAGTTTCAAGGGAAAGCAGTTTCAAAGGAAGATAGTTCAAGTTTCAGCAATCAGGCGCCCACCTGGACAAACAAGGGAAAACAGTTCAAGTTTCAAGGGAAAGCAGTTCGATTTTCGAAGGAAGACAGTTCAAGCTTCAGCAATCAGGCGCCCACCTGGAGAACAAGGGAAGACAGTTCAAGTTTCAAGGGAAAGCAGTTTCAAAGGAAAGCAATTCAAGTTCAGCAATCAGGTGCCCACCTGGAGAACAAGGTAAATCAGCTCAAGTTTCAAGAGGAAGACAGTTCCAGTTTCAGCACGAAGGTGCCCACCTGGAGAACAAGGGAAAGAAGCTCAAGTTTCAAGGGAAAGCAGTTCGAATTTCAGCAATCAGGCGCCCACCTGGATAACAAGGGAAGACAATTCAAGTTTCAAGGGAAAGCAGTTTCAAAGGAAGACAGTTCAAGTTCAGCAGTCAGGCGCCCACCTGGAGAACAAGGGAAAGCAGCTCAAGTTTCAGGGAAAAGCAGTTCGAGTTTCAGCAGTCAGGTGCCCACCTAGAGAATAAGGGAAAGCAGCTCAAGTTTCAGGGAAAAGCAGTTCAAATCTCAACAATCAGGCGCCCACCTGGAGAACAAGGGAAGACAGTTCAAGTTTCAAGGGAAAGCAATTTCAAAGGAAAGCGGGTCGAATTCAGCAATCAGGCGCCCTCCTGGAGAACAAGGGAAAATAGCTCAAGTTTCAAAGGAAGACAGTTCTAGTTCAGCAGTCAGGCACCCACCTGGAGAACAAGGGAAGACCTTTTAAGTTTCAAGGGAAAGCAGGTCGAGTTCAGAAATCAGGCGCCCACCTGTAGAACAAGGGAAGCCATTTCAGAATTCCATTCAAGTTAGAAGTAGCAGAAGCTCGCGGCAAGAATGCAAGTCAACAATCTGAGATGATCAACAGAAGTAATCTCAATCCAGGATAAAAAAAGAAAGAAAAAAGAAAAGGGAAGTGAATCCAAAATGCAGAAGTAGAGAAAGATGTGAACTGCTCAAGATGTGGTTGAAGTCACAAGCACTACATGCTCGATCTTGATCCGAAAAGCTAAAGAAGAACGAGCTAGCACCTGCAGCTAACAAGCGCCAAGGTTCAAATCTAAAGTCTGCATGAAGAACCATTCAAGACTCAAGATCAAGCTTCAGAAGACCTATAGATAGGAATCTTGTATGTCGTAGTTGACAGGCTTAGCTAATCTTTTTCATTTTTTGATTTTTGATGTAATAACAAGACCGCGGACCGGAACCTCGACAGAACGGCACCTCGACCGGCTCTCCACCTCAGTATACTCCATCACCTCATTCACTTCTGAACTACACGTGGCCTGATTCCTTTATAGCCAAGGATATGTAGGCAGCTCAGATACCAGGGCTAGGTCACATTCTCCTTTCTCTTAGCTTTTGGTCTCTCTAAATAAGGGTCAGGTCAAAAAACTTATCTAGTCGTTCTTTTTCTGAAAACTCTTCGCGTTCCCAATCAAAGAGGGGCAGCTATAGACATGTGATTTTTGACCCTCCCCATGATTTTTTATATTTTAGCATGTAAATATTTAGTTTAGGCCTAATATCTTTATTTCAACTAATTTTGACACTTTTACTTTATTTCATCACAAAAAAAATGAAATTACAAAAAATATTTTAGTTTACGTATCTTTCATAAATTTAAATAAAAAATATACAAAAATAGTACCTGATTTTTACTATAATCTTGAAAACACAAAAATAGTTTCATGTTTTAATATTGTTTAGTTCAATTAATTAAGATTAGTTTTATATTTTTATGTTATAAATTCTATATTTAGAAGGAAGAGTTAGTTTATCCCATTTTAATCTTGTAGTCCATTTTTTTTAGTGTTTGGCCCAATTTTAAGGCCCAATAATACAAAACCCGTACCCCCTTAACCCAAAAAAACTTTCTATATAACCAAAAACTAGTCTAAAAAACAACCTAGACTCAAAGACCTTAGACTGAAGAGTACAGGCGCCATTTTTATCATAGGAAANATAACCTGATTAAACCTGGTCCTTAATGATAAGTTAAATTAAAGTGTGAAAATTAAGCTGAGTTCCACAGGGTCTCTGATCAATAAAAGCACAGAGTTTGTCATCATCAAAAAGGGGGAATTTGTTGGCCCAAGTTCAGATGAAGTTTTGAAGATTGACAAAATGAACTCAGTCATGAACCAGGTCCATCATGTGAGACACAGTGTTGATATGCTTACACATGTGACATATGCGTGAAGAAGATAAGTCTCAAGGATCAGCAACAATATCTTCTGAATTGATCGAAAAGATTGCATATAGGATAAGGAGTTGAAGTCTCCTTATGAAAAGAGAATTATATCCGGATCAAGAATATGGATTAGGAGTTAGAGTTATTCTTGGACTCGAATTGTCAAAGGATCCACAATTCGAGTTCTTATCAAACTCTGATTACTAACTCTATAAATATAACGATTGTTCTCTTTTACAGGTGTTGCACATAAGTAGAAGTTAAGCATATTTGAGAGCAAAAAGATCAAGTCTGATTTGCAAGCAACATATGCGAGATACAAGTGTGCACGTCTGAAGCTACATGAACTAAGATAGAAGAACCAGTTTCATCATTGTGTTTATTCTAAGTTTAGTTCAATTGTAGTAGGTTTTCATATTGTACCTTTCAGCTTTATCTAGAAGCAATTGTAATAGGTATATTGAGTATTCAAGTTAGAGTTAACTCGGAAGTGTCGCAACAGTTGAGGATGTGTGCTACACTGGGATTAGAGTTAATCCTTAGGTTTACAAAGAGTTTTGTAAATGCAGTTTTTGGCTCAGTGATTTTAGTGGAGTTTGGGAAAATCCTACTGAGTAGTAGGTCGTGGTTTTTTCAGCTTTTGAGCCAGGTGTTTTCCACGTAAAAATCTCTGTGCACTTTACTTTCAGTATTTATTATTCCGCAAACTGCTGTAGTTAGAACACTTAGAAGAACCAGGTTCTTCTAACGCGAAAATTAGGTACCGCACAAATCACCCCCCTCTTGTGTGGCATTGACGTTTATAACATCAGCTTCTCTTTTCACTATTGAAGGGAACCACATCTGTGCTCTCGTAAATGGAGTTGACATTGTGCTAGATGCTTCAACATTGGGCAAGATTCTCAGAATCCCGTGTGAAGGTATGAAATCAGTCAAGGGTGTCTGTGGAGTAAACTTTCGGAGAGCCATTATGAAAGAGCAAGCTATTCAACAGGGGGAATAGGTTCATAAAAAGGTATTGCTTCCTGAGTACCAGCTTCTCTTTGAACTGGTTAATAAAGTACTCTTACCCCGCTCTGAGAGACGCTCCATTGCTACAAAGTCAGATTTTGTCCTGATGGAAGCGCTTGATGAGTTTGTACCAATCAACTTGCCAGCAATCATGATAGATCACATGCAAAAGGAGGCAAATTTTAAGGGTGGCAATCATGGGTTACCTTATGGCTTTCTCCTCACTCAAGTGTTCAGATTCTACAAGGTTCCCTTGGGAAATCCTAGAGTGGGCACACGTAAGCAAACCTTTTCTAAGACCATGCTAGAAGAATGTGAAGCATAGAAAAGGTTGGTGGAAGTATCTCGACCATTTCTCAACTGATAAACGCCCAAAATGTAGCATCTGAGGAAATCTAAAGGCTGAGGGCTCGAAATGCCATTCTAGAAACACAGCTTAGCCAAGCAGCTAAGGGACCTGATTCTATACATGAGGAGGTTGCTCAATTGAGAAAGGAAAATAAGAGACTCCGGGCTCAACTACTTGAAGAACAACTGGCTGCAAATGCTAGACTGGACTTGGTTCTCAAAACCATTGTTGTCTCTTCCTCGAAGCCCCCTTCCCTTAGTACTCCCTAGGATCCTCTCTAGTGTCTAGCTATTTATGTTCCAATCCCATGTAGGTGTTGTTTTACTGGTGTTACTTGTTTTGTTTTTGTGTGATGGCATGTTGAAATTAACCATTACTGCTCCTCACTTGGTCAGTCCAACGTAAACATTAATGAAACAACTCCCCTTTCCTTGCATGTACAACACTGTGTTTCTCTGGCTTCTCTTTTCTGTTATGTTGTGTGCACATATGTGGCATGAGCTAACTGTGTTAGACTTCTTTATGCTTATTATCTGCTGGTGCTCTTCTTTACTTCTATCCTTATTAATGATGCCAAAAGGGGGAAGAAAGCTTAGATTAAGGGGGAACTTTTTAAGTGTGAGAATGATGGATATCTTAGATTAAGGGGGAACTACTGCATCTCATCTGGTTATTTTTGCGTCTCATCTGCTCTAAACAAATAGTGTCCATGCCTAAGTTTGTCATCATCAAAAAGGGGGAAATTGATGATCTAACAAACTTGTCATGAAGAACCAGATAGAGCACCTGGCGCACAGGACATACACTTCATGTGAACTAATTGAAGCCTGAAAATCAGCAAAGAAAGAAACACAACAGGGACCTGATGATCTGGCTCTTTAGGGTTCTCCGACATAAGCAAGTCAGTGACTGTACGCAATTAAGATAAAGAGGAACACAACAGGGACCTACTACTTCAGGGTTCTCTGACAGAAAGTACAAGTCAAGTACACAGCTGGAACGTGACAGAAGAAAGTGATCATCTGGCAATTGTTACGAAGAGGAACACAACTAGGACCTGGTCTGTTGGTGTGTCCTGACAGGAAGTACAAAGCCCACTATCCAGCTGGAATGCAACTGCCCAGAAGTGGATGTGCAGACTGTGCAGCAGTCACCTCTCACTGTGAGAAGTACACCAACAGTTGACAGCACTACTCATTGCGATATCTTTTGTGATAAAACAACCTAGTGCAAGATATACTTCCTCTGTGCATTCAGTGACATTCTCTTAAGCATACAAAGTTCATCTAGCCTTGAAGTCACTGTGTGTGTCAAGAATAAGAAGACAACTCCACTAAGGATCAGCTTCTAATCGAGTCTTATGTACGTCCAAAGTTGAGTTGTAATCTTGTTAATTGTTCTACATTATAATTCCTAGTTTGCTTTCTTAGAAGTGCTATCTTAGGAACAAACCAAATTCGTAAACTTTAGAGTTTATGTTGTGACTAGAAATAGTCATAAGTTAAATCCTCTGTAACTAGGAGAGTTGTAGAGTGGCCTGTGGTGGTGCATCACAAGTTAGTTTGAAGTCTTTGCAAAAGAGAGTTTGCAAAGTGGCTTGTAATAGGTAGATTACAAGTTAGTTGAGTATAAAGCCTACAAGTGTAGGTCGTGATTTTTTGATCCCCTTGTGTGGGATTTTTCCACGTAGAAAATCTCTGGCCTTCTTTACATTCAGTCCTTACAGCATTCTACGTATCAATCTCATAGAGGACCAAGTTCTCTATAGTTTGGTGGACTCACATAAGTCAACATCTTGAAAAATACATCAGAATTCCATACCCAAAAACACTCTAAAAGTTCATCCGTTAGTGGCTGATCCAGTCTCTGATTTCAAAAGAAAAAGCTAGAACAAATTTCTGGGATTTCTGGTTTTACAAATTGAGACATGGATGGAGTATGAAGCTGTGTGTGTTGTTGTTTTTAGCTGTTGATCTCCACCGATTTATTGCTGAAGTTCTTTATTTTGTTGTTCTCTATAACCAAGTACTTTCTAAATTTTGAATGACGAAAATGGAATGCAAGCATGTTTTGAGGAATGTAATGATGATTTGAAGCTAATATTCAAATATTGGACTGCAGTTTCATATATGTTTCTTACAAGTCATTTGGCTTTTTTTTAATTTCTTCTTTTAATCTCTTCTTTTGAACTGAATATGCCAGATTTGTTAACAGTCAATAGTTTAGCAGGGATTTTCATATGTTAAAGTTAGGATTAGTCCACTGATTCCTTTAAGTTTAAGAATGTTGATTTAGGCCTCGTTTATGTTAATTTTGGCTGCTGAATCTGCGTAGTTTAGTCATTTAATTTCGACATTGCTAGAATACTCTGTTGATATGAGAATTAGTATGCTTAATGAGTAGTTTTAAATCCATGTTCATATTACCACTGTCTGTAGCAGGTCGTTTAAATTTAGTTCATAATCTGGTGTTCATGTCTAGTATTCTTGTATCGTGTTTATGTGTTTCTTAAGGGCGATTGGGCCCAGTCTGGGCCTATATGAGGCAGCCCGTTTACGAAGGGGTTCAGCTTTTGCTCTTGTTATGTTTCGCTCCTTGGTCTCAATTCTAAGCCCTATCCGGCATTGTCAAGTTGTTAGGATTTGCATAATGGAAGTGTTTCTTTCTAACATTGAAAATTTGATCATGGGCCCAGTATTTGACCTTTGAAATTTTACGTGACCTCTTGCCTTGGTCCTCATTGCTGGGCTTGACGTTGAGCCCAGTTTCCCTTGTTCTCCTTTACAAGATCTTTAAATAACATGGGGTCTACTGCTGGCCCAGAATTCATTTAAATAACTAAGCACCTAGTATTAATCAAACGTGCTTACAATAAGGAGAATTAAATTAAACTCTGATCCGGATTAATATCTGGACCTCTTTTAGGCTATTTTTTTTTGTTAAACGTAATTCTTTTCTTTACAAAGAGTGAGGCGTGCCATCTTAATTAAACCACCTATGGCCCTCACAAATATTGTGACTTAGCTATTAAAAATGAATATTCGTAGAAAAGCCTTAGGCGCGATTTAATCTACAATTGTGATAGTGTTCACATTCGCGTGACATAATTACGATTCTAAAACCAAATCGGAGTATGTGTTCGCGCAACTTCGGCCAAGCTTTCTCAATAATAATAAAAATTTTATTAATATAGTCCGCTTTAATTAAATATAGTTCTTTAAAAATAGACCGAGGCGTGCCATCCATAATTAAATCGCTATGGCCCTCTTGTTAAGTGTTGTAAAAATGATATTCGTAGTTTGCTATAGGCACGTTTAATATACCATCGTGGTTGTGTACACGTGCGCGTGACATAATTATGATTCTGAAAACAAAACCGGAGTATGCGTTCGCACAACTTTGGCCAAACTGTCTTAATAATAATAAAGTGTTATTAATTGTGGACACGTTCGCGTGATATGATTTTTGACGCGCCAAACAAATGGGTACACGTGCGCGTGATCTGTTTTAAGATAATTTCTTAATTAAAAGAGGCAAATGCACATAGGTTCTAAAATAAGTAATTAGACAATTTGATTAAGCCAAGTATGATCGAAGCGACCGTGCTAGAACCTCGGAATCCGGGAATGCCTAACACCTTCTCCCGGGTTAACAGAATTCCTTACCCGGATTTCTGTGTTTCGCAGACATTAAATCAAAGTCAAATCTCCTCGATTCGGGATTCTGAACCGGTGACTTGGGACACCATAAACTATCCCAAGTGATCTTAAATAATAATCATGTTTCGATTGTCACTTAAATTGGAAAAACTCCCTTATATACCCCTGCCAGGGGTAGGAAAAAGGAGGTGTGACAGCTCTGGCGACTCTGTTGGGGATAAGAACCCAGAATCTCTGGTTCAGGGTTCAAGAATTCGAGTTTGTTAATATGATTTTGCTTGGCTTTGTTTATTGTTAATATTACTGTATTTTGTGAACCTAATGTGCCAACTGCTGTTTATTTGCCATTTTATTATTGCTTGAATTTTATTAAAATGCTTTCTTACGCCACCCTTCTGAGTCTTCTAAAATTTGGTGCACACGTTCGCGTGGCCCACTTTTTATTAGAAGTCATACCAGTTAGAACGAGGAATGGTTCAGCAACAAGGCCGGGTAGACTTTGGTGCTCCCGGTACGTTGCCCCCACCTCGGCTCGAGTTGTCCACTTGGGTAAACCCAGTCTAGAACACAACCCCAGGTTGAAACCTAGAAGAACATAACCTCATACCGGAACCTAGTAGGAACGTTTGTTTGCATCACGTGCATTTGACTTAGGAAACTCAACACAGGGGTTGGGTCCGTCTAGGACAGGTGTACCCAAAATAACAGACCATCCTGATGCATCTTACGTGCTATGTGAACATTTATTTGTTTCGGCTTGCATGCTGACCGGCTAGGAAAGACAATCAGGGCAAAACTAAGAATGGCATAGAAAGGAAATAAACCCGATTTTGAAAATCTCGGTATTTGAAAATGTCCCGAAGCTCTGCCAAAGTTTTCCAAAAAAAGAGGGATTTGAAAAAAAAAACAAAAGGAAGAAAAATCAAAAAAGAGTCATTTCAAAACGAGTCATTCGTGTTTTTTTAAAAATTATGTCAAAACTGCCCGAACTACGCAGGTTTGATTCCCACCGGATGTGGGATACGTAGGCAACCTACATAGGGTTCGGCCATCTTTTGCAAAATTAACCAAATAAAGTAAAGTTATAAGTAGGTCTTTAGTCAAGAATAAGCCGATCTAGCTTCGGCATCGTTCTCACCGAGATAGCCTTAGAATATTTTCAGTTGTCGAAGGGCTATTTTTGTAGAGAACGAACAAATCTGTCAGTAAGGGGTCATTTTTCTAAGTGTCTTCCCCCGGCCTCAAAATTTATCTGAAATTGCGAAGGGGCCACATTTGCGAATGCAGCCACTTTTGTGTAGAAGGGGAAAGGGGTCATTTTCTTTCATTCCTTTGGGAGTCGAAAACTATTTCCTCAAAATCTATCAAAGTCAACCCTAAACCTAACCATTCACATGTACCAAGATGAACATTGTCCAGGACCCGAAACTACTAGTCATAGAACAGGCTCAGTTGCAATTGCGTATGTGGTGGTATGATTTGGATGAAGATGGTCAAGACTGGGTGAAAGAACAGTTGGGTGCTCTTACTGATATATTGGAAATCAAACCACAGGAAGATTTGATCAAAGCTTTGGTAACCTTTTGGGATCCTGTGCACAATGTCTTTCGTTTCTCAGATTTTGAGCTCACCCCTACACTAAAGAAATAGCTGGGTACATCTATTTTGGCCGGGACTTGAGAAAATAACAGCTGATATTCCCGAGAGCCCCATCAGTGCACAAATTCTTTGATCTTCTTAATATCAGCAAACAAATGAAGAAGGCTCATGTGGACAACAGATGTTGTTCCTTTCAATTTTGTATTCCAGATTCGGGCATTCGGTCGGGTTCGAAACACATGAAAAAGGATTGAACAACAAACAGGACAAGAACATTTGGCAAATTCATCGTAGGTTCGCCTTCATAGTTGCGTTCCTGGGAATCATAGTCTTTCCAAATGCTGAAGGGACGGTAGATACCCGCATGGCTAGAGTTGCACAAACCCTTATTACAAAGAAAGATCACACACTTGCTCCTCTAGTACTGGCAGATATTTACCGGGCATTGACATTGTGTAGATCCGGGGCTCAATTCTTCGAGGGCTGCAGTGTTCTTCTATAAATATGGTTGATCGAGCACCTCCGCCATCACCTCAAGTTCATGAGCTATGGCTCAAGCAAAGATAACTTCATCAAAAGCTATGAGGAAAGGGTGAAAGATTACAGCGCTCCAGAAGGATTTGAAGCTTGGATCTCCCATTCAAAGCTCTGAAAGCATGTCAAGTCGAATGGACTATAGGATGGCTCCCGATGATAGAAATCATATATATGACAGCTACAAAGGGTTATTTGATGTTGATGGGTTTGAGGAGTGTCCAACCGTATGCACCACAGAGGGTCTTAAGGCAGCTAGGGAGATATCAGGTGGTACTTGAAGATGAAGATCTAACCACCCAGGTCATCGAGCTCCATCCAGAGGTTGCGTTTTAGTCCAACAAGATTGGAACAGTTGCCGGTATTTGAAAAATGGCACCCAGGTACTAGATGTTGCCAAAGGGGAAGTGAATCCGAATTATGCAGCGTCCCAGGTATTCAGTGTCTGGTTCGATAGGACCAGGAAGAGAGGACTCTTTTTTTCCTCCTCCCTTCAGTCCAGTTTGAACCCGTCCCATCGAAAGAAAGTCAACTGTAAGAAGCGAGCCAGAGCCCGAACTAGAGAGACCAGCAAAAAGATCGTATGTGCAGGCTTTCGATGACAAAGTCAAGGAAAGGTTGGCCTGGGGAGAGAAGGAGAAAAATAACCAAGCTACCATTCACACTCTTGAAGAGAAATTGAGAAACGTTAAGTTCAATAATGATCTACAACTGCAAGAAGCTGAAGGAGAAAGAAGGAAATTGGCCCAGGAAAATGAAGCCTTACGAGCTCAAATTCAAAGAATGAAAATCGCCGCCGAAAATCCGGCCAGAAGTAGACAAGATGAGAAGCTCATAAACGGCCTTAGGAGAAAGGTGGGTGATTACGAGGCTGACCTGGAAAAGACTAACAAGGAGTTAGCAAAAGCCCAAGCCAAGTTAGTTAAGAATGCAGAGGGACGGGCAAGTTTCGTCCGACGGCTGAAAGAGAAGTACGACAGAGGAATGACGGGTCTAAAGAAAAGAATCAATGTCCTTGAAAACGAAATGACCAAGCAGGCAAGAGATTTCAAAGTAGAAAGGGAACATTGCTATGCCCTGATGTCGCAGCTAGAAAAGGACCTGCAGCAGCTTCAAGAGCAAACTCATACTGCTGAACAAGTTTTGGGGGTCCGATCTCAGTAGATTGGACGATTGCTACAAGAGAAGGGTATTATCAGGGAAAGGGTTAGGAGGATTGCGGACTACATTGTGATGTGCAACGAGTGTAAAGACATGACCCAGTCCATGTTCTTCGCTTCAGTTATGATTTTTGTCCGACAGATCATGGATGACTTGTTTCGTCTCCAAGAAGACCTGGCGCATAGACCCGCAGCAAGGCCAACTGGAGCAGCAGTGGAAGCACTTATGTATTCTTGATTTTATCTTTCGAGTCTGTGTTGCAATTTCTATTAGAGTCTGTCAGCCCATTTTGAGTCTTGCTTTAGTTTTTGAAAATGTTTAAGTCTGTAATCAGGATGTTTCTATCTTGTTTTATTTTATAATATTTGAAGAAAATTTGAAGAAAAACAAAAATGTGTCCTTTTATTTTGCATTTATCCCCAGAACTACACAAAGATCTGATTCATGCGGCGTCATGATACGTAGGCAATCCCCATAGGATTCGATCACAACCATAAAATGAGAAAAAAAAGAGTGGAAATAAAAGAAATTGAGGGGAAAGAAACAATGGCAAAACAAGAGAGGAAAAGACAATGCGAGAATAAAAGAAGGGAAAAGAACCAACAAAGAAAGGCGGGAATGAAAAGGAAAGAGAGAAAGAAAAATGCAAAATGAAAAGAATTAGTGAAAGCCGGGTTGAAGCAAGCAGCCGTTCAAATTCATAATAGAAATGGTTAACTGCTTAGGTGCATTGCATCCCCAACGTGCGATTGCCTACCTGTTAAGCTCTTAATCGCTAACAAGTTTGCTTGTTGTCATCAAGTCCAGGAAGGTGGTTAGTTTGTTCGGCATTCTGGCAACCCACCCGTACAACACCAGGTCTAAAAACAAGTTGATCATGGCCGGCCAAGAACTGGACGCAAGTGTTATTGATCTGTCGAGAGAGGTGGAAGAGTCTGAGGTTAGTCTGAAAGAGGAGCTACAAAGGTTGAAACATCATATGGCCGAAATGTACCAAGCATGGGTGAAAGGGCATCCCCCACCATCATACCCTGCCAACCCTTCTTTCATCCCACCATTAGCTCAATCCCAAGAACCTCCCACAGTTGATTCATCCCCACAACTGCACCAGGCTTCACCCATTACCACCACTATCAGGGCCCCACTTCCCAAACCACACAAGCACCACCAACCAAAACAATCCCATACCCCCCTCCACCAGCCACCCCTGTTTTCATAGCACCCCCGCCAGCTACACTCCATCGATCCTCTAGTGAGCCATTATTCCAAACCCAAGATAATCAATACTATCCCCCGGAGCCTACTTTCAAGGCCCCAGATCATTACTCCTACACTCCTCGTTTTGACCTCCCTGTTGAGACTGAGAAACCACCTAAAAACCCGGAACAGGAGGAGATGTTCAGGAACGTAAGAAGCCTGGAACAATCGTTCAGAAACATGCAGGGATTGGGAGGCCAGGTGAGCGTAGCCTACAAAGATTTGTGTCTATTTCCTGATGTTCAGTTGCCTGTTGGATTCAAGATGCCTAAATTCGACCTATATGATGGGCACGAAGACCTGGTGGCCCACTTGAGGGGATTCTACAGTAAAATGAGAGGAGCTGGTGGGAGAGATGAGCAGTTAATGGCATACTTCAGCCAAAGTCTGAGTGGCGTGGCGTTAGAGTGGTACACACGTCAAGATCACATCAGATGGTATACCTGGGATGATCTGGCCCAAGCATTTGCGTGGCACTTCTAATACAACATAGAAATCGTTCCAGATCGTTTATCCCTGACTAAGATAGAGAAGAAACCAGGAGAAAGTTTCAGAGAATATGGTTTTCGCTGGAGAGAACAAGCGGCAAGAGTCAACCCTCCAATGGAGGAAAATGAAATGGTGGAGTTCATGAGCTACTCGGACATCAAAGCAACCACCCAAGCCATTCAGAATGGTACTGGAGGAGTGATCGGAAAGAAGAAGAAAGAAGATGTTGCAACAGTTGACTCAGGATCATGGCTTGGTTCGAGGGGCACACCACACCATTACACCCAGCCTCGACCCCATCACCGAACCTACACCCAAACCCCATATAACCCACCTCAACACTACTTTCCATCACCAGACCCTCAGTATTTTGTCTACCATGCCCAGTCATACACTCAACCTCCTTCTTACCCACAATGGCATGCCCCAACCCCACAGAACACATACCCAGCTCCACAAAATGCTTACCCACCACCACGAACCTACCGAAACCCTGCCGGTCCAGGTTTCCGGCCCAAGCCAGTATTCAGGAACGAGAGGTTGCAGCGGAAGAAAACTTTCACCCCGTTGGGGGAGTCTTATACCAGCTTATTCCAGAGATTTAGGCATTTGGATGTGCTGAGGCCAATTGAGTCGAAATTGCCAAACCCTCCTCCAAAGAATTTGGATTACTCCCTCACCTGTGCATATTGTTCTGGTACTACGAGGCATGATACGCAAAAGTGTTGGCACTTGAAAAATGCCATCCAAGAGCTCATAGACACAAACCAGATTGTGGTCCAAACTCCGGAAGCACCCAACATCAATCAGAACCCGTTGCCAGTCCATGATGAAACAAACATGATCGAGATAGTACATAAGGATGGGGAGCCCAAGAAGCCCTCACAATCCGTCATGATGATCCGGTCTAGTGAGGTTAAGCCAGTCAAGGGTGCAGTTGTCACAAAAGCCACTTCTTCAATAGCTGAAGGATTAGCAGACAAGTTGAGCATGCCAGTTGATAATCCATTTGTGGTAGTTAAGCAGAGATCTCCCAGTGATGTTGTAGCAAAGAAGGAAAAGTCAAAGGTAATCGTGTCGGGGTTGGCAAATAAGCCTATCATAATTGTAGAAGGTTCCCGTACGGACCCTATCATCATCAAGCCTGTGACCCAGTTGCCAGTAATCAACACCAAGGCTATCCCATGGAACTATGAGCGGGTTATAGTGACCTATAAGGGGAAGGAAGTGAAGGAAGAAGTTAATGAGGCTCAAGGATTAACTCGTTCAGGGAGATGCTTTGCCCTGGAAGAGTTAAGGAAAGCTAAAACACTCAGAGATAATCCAGTTCTAGTAAAGAAACCAGTCACCGAAGAAGAGGTGGAGGAGTTTTTGAGAAAAATGAAAGTACAAGATTACTCCATCGTGGAACAGTTGAGAAAGACTCCTGCTCAGATTTCCTTGCTATCATTGTCGATCCATTCAGATGAGCATCGTCGAGCCCTGATGAAAATTCTGAACGAAGCTCATGTCCCCGATAAAATTACAGTGAACCATTTGGAGAAGATTGCCAACAAGATATTTGAGGTGAACA
>NC_031991.1:72429651-72462383 GCF_001879085.1 Nicotiana attenuata
CCTCCGTGAGGAAAGCAGGTGCCGGACAGGCTCGGCCGTAAGTTTTCAGTACCCTCCTGGATAACAGGATTTAGTAAGTTTTGAGACCCTCATAAATGACAAGGTCTGACGAGAGTTCTACTTTTGGGAAATATAATTTAGCATTTAAGTTTTCACTTTTGAGATGAGACTTGGTTTGAAATTTTCAGGATAAGGGAATTTAGCTTAGAACTTATTTTGATAACAGGAGTCGGCTAACACTCACAGATATTCCCAATATCAAACTAGGGCAGAAAAATTTCTTTTGTTTGTCTGTTTTGTTGTGATCAGGCGCCCACCTGGAGAATAAAGGGAAAACAGTTTCAAGTAACAAGAGAAGACGGTTCAAGTTTCGGCAGTCAGGCGCCCACCTGGAGAACAAGGGAAAACGGTTCAAGTGTCAAGGTAAAAGCGAAAGTTTCAAGAGGTAAGACANCGGTTCAAGTGTCAAGGAAAAGCAAGTTTCAAGAGGAAGACAATTCGAGTTTCAGCAATCAGGCGCCCACCTGGAGAACAAGAGAAAGCAGCTCAAGTCCAAAGGAAAGTAGTTCGAGTTTCAGCAATCAGGCGCCCACCTGGAGAACAAGGGAAGACAGTTCAAGTTTCAAGGGAAAGCAGTTTCAAAGGAAGATAGTTAAGTTTCAACAATCAGGCGCCCACCTGGAAAACAAGGGAAGACAGTTCAAGTTGCAAGGGAAAGCAGTTCAAGTTTCGAAGGAAGACAGTTAAAGCATTGGCAGTCAGGCGCCCACCTGGAGAACAAGGGAAGACAGTTCGAGTTTCAGGGAAAGCAGTTTCAAAGGAAGACAGCTCAAGTACAGGCGCCCACCTGGAGAACAAGGGAAAGCAGCTCAAGTTTCAAGGGAAAGCAGTTCGAGCATCAGCAATCAGGCGCCCACCTGGAGAATAAGGGAAAACAGCTCAAGATTCAAGGGAAAGCAGGTCAAGTTCAGCAATCAGGCACCCACCTGGAGAACAAGGGAAAATAGCTCAAGTTTCAGAGGAAAGCAGTTCGAGTTTCAGCAATCAGGCGCATACCTGGAGAACAAAGGAAAGCAGCTCAAGTTTCAAGGGAAAGCAGTTCAAGTTTTGGCAATCAGGCGCCCACCTGGAGAACAAGGGAAAGCAGCTCAAGTTTCAAGAGGAAGACAGTTCGAGTTCAGCAATCAGGCGCCCACCTGGAGAACAAGGGAGGACAGCACAAGTTTCAAGGGAAAACAGTTCAAGTTTCAAGGGAAAGGAAGACAGTCCAAGCTTCAGCAGTTAGGCGCCCACCTGGAAAACAAGGGAATTTACTTCAGAATGCAATTCAAGTCATCAACAAAGGAAGCTCACCTGGAGGGTGCGAGTCAACAGCTCAAGGTGCACCACAGAGCCGCAGAAACTGCAAGATTAAGTTTGAAGATATGTAGATAGGATTCTTGTAACTCATAGATCATATTTTAGTCTAGCTTCTTTTATTTTGTTTTGGTGTAATAAGGAGTTCAGGAAGCAGTAGCAGCAGTGAAATCACAGCTTCCCGGTAGTCCCAGCTACCAAAACTTCCCGAACTACACTGACCTGATTCCTTTATAGCCAAGGATATGTAGGCAACCTCGGAAGCAAGGCCCAGTCAAATCTTTCAAAAATGCTTCCCATGGAGTATTCAAACGGGCAAAAATCACTCGTATCCGCTCACTTTATCTTTGCACGAAAACTCTTCGTGTTTCCGAGCAAAGAGGAGCAGCTGTGAGCACGTGATTTTTGCCCTATATGAATTACTCCTATAAAATTCAAGAAATAGGTTTTTTCCAGTTACTTGCCATTTTGTAGGATTTTATTAATTGTTTGCATTTTTGTGCACGTTTAATTTCCATTAAAAATCATGAAAAATGCCAAAAATACCATGCATTGCATTTAGCTTTTGTTTTTACAATTTTAAGGTTAATTAGTTAATTATTTGTTTTATTAAAAATGAAAATCACAAAAAATGATTCATTTTTGCATTCTTAGCTTTAATTATAGAATATTAGTTTTTCTCTTTAATTTAGGATCAAGGAACTTTTATAATTATTAGAAAATTGGTTAGTTTTACAATCTAGATTAATTTAGGATTTAATTTAGGTTTTTAATTAAAGAAAAGAAAAACAAAAAGAAAGAGAAATAAGAGAGTTGGATAAAGAGAGGGGTTTGTTTTAATTTTATTGGGCCAAAGCCCAAACATTTCTGCCCCATATTTGCCCCAAACACACCCCAAACCGCCCCAAAGTCCAAACCCAAGAAATAATTACCCGGTCCAGCCCTGCCCCATACCAAACGACGTCGTTTCCAGGCTCATTAAATCCCATCCGTTGATTCCATTTAATCGAACGGATGGGAACTACCCGTCCATAAGTATTTAACTGTCCGAACCCGATCAAACCCTAGAGACCCCCTTCACTCTTCACCTCCTCGTCTCTAACCTCTTAACCCTAGCCGCCCTAGGTTCCTCTCAAACTAAACAGCCTAAAACCTAGCCGCCGCCCACCGGAAATCATTTCACGGTGGCGGTCAACCTCCGATAACCTCCAAAACTTCACCAACAACCACCACCTCCCCCTCACCTCATATCTCCACTCCGTTTCACCATAAAATCACCCAAATCCTTTGGATGCCAGATCTGAGAAATTTCCAAAGCCCTTAATTTTGCCCTTTTTGCTTCGCCGGCGTTCCTTCAGAGTTTGAGCCAAAACTTACATTGGTCGATCATTCTTGACAAGAACGACCGATTAATGTTGATTTTGGGTCATTTCCAAAACCCGCCGGATTGTGGTTCGTTGGCAATGACTGGCAGGGTGCTCCGAGTCCAATTGGTTCATTACAATAGAATAGGCAACTTCTTGTTCAGTATCTTTTCTTAACCATTTTTCTTTCCTTTGACTGATTTCTTGTTGTGCTTGATCTGTTCGTAGTTGCATGATTTAGGGTTTTGATTTTTTTTTAGAATTGTTTGTTAACTTCTGTGCTTAATCATCGATGTTAGTCAGTAGTTTAGGGTTAATTTATGCATTTTCCATCAGTCATTAGATGTTCAATTTTTTTTTCGGCTAGGGTTTATTTAAATTGGTTTAGCTTGTGTTTAGTCGAGTTTATTTTGAAATCAACATGTTAATATCTCGTTGTGATTTGATTCCCTGTTAAATGGCAGTGTTAATTGGTTCAAAAGGTTCGAATCTCAGAAAATGGATCATTCATTGGTTAATTCATGTTAATGTTAGTTTCAAATATTTAAGTGTTGTGTCATTTCTGATTTCATCTCAATGATAAATCTATTTAGGTTTAGGGTTGATTTAAGGGTTAATTGCATAAATGCTTGGTCCTTTCAATCTGTGAAGTTGTGCCGATCTTGGTCTTTGTTTGTTAGATCTAAGTCATGAACAAATGAAAGTTTAGGGGGTTCAATAGAATAAATGAAAACTTAAGGGGTCTAGGAAGGGTATGAAGCAAGTTTTTGGATAAGGCTAGTACAAGAAGCTTCTAGAATAGGGGGAAGTTGTCCCTGTTTGGTTAGCACAAATATGCTGAGCCAATAAGGGACAGCCAGCTGTCCCAATCAGTTAGAAGATGCCTTTTGCAGGCTGGCAATATTTCCTTGATTGGTTTTTTAGCACATGGCCTTAGAGGCCTATAAGTAGTGCCCTCTCTTCACTCTAAGAAATAGATTTTGAGCACTATTCTCTGCACTAAGGTCTTGAAAAATACATCAGAATTCCATACCCAAAAACACTCTAAAAGTTCATCCGTTAGTGGCTGATCCAGTCTCTGATTTCAAAAGAAAAAGCTAGAATAAATTTTTGGGATTTCTGGTTTTACAAATTGAGACATGGATGGAGTGTGAAGCTGTGTGCATTGTTGTTTTTAGCTGTTGGTCTCCACTGATTTCTTGTTGAAGTTCTTTATTTTGTTGTTCTCTATAACCAGGTACTTTCTAAATTTTGAATGACGAAAATGAAATGCAAGCATGTTTTGAGGAATGTACTGATGATTTGAAGCTAATATTCAAATATTGGACTGCAGTTTCATATATTGTTTCTTACAAGTCTAGTTTGTTACTTTTTTTATTTCTTCTTTAATCTCTTCTTTTGAACTGAATATGCCAGATATGTTAACAGTCAGTAGTTTAGCAAGGATTTTCATATGTTAAGGTTAGGATTAGTCTACTGATTCCTTTAAGTTTAAGAATGTTGATTTAGGCCTCGTGTATGTTTATTTTTGCTGCTGAATCTGCGTAGTTTAGTCATTTAATTTCAGCATTGCTAGAATACTCTGTTGATATGAGAATTAGTATGCTTAATGAGTAGTTTTAAATCCATGTTCATATTACCACTGTCTGTAGCAGGTCGTTTAAATTTAGTTCATAATCTGCTGTTCATGTCTAGTATTCTTGTATCGTGTTTCTGTGTTTCTTAAGGGCGATTGGGCCCAGTCTAGGCCTATATGAGGCAGCCCGTTTACGAATGGGTTCAGCTTTTGCTCTTGTTATGTTTCGCTCCTTGGGCTCAATTCTGAGCCCTATCCGGCATTGTCAAGTTGTTAGGATTTGCATAATGGAAGTGTTTCTTTCTAACATTGAAAATTTGATCATGAGCCCAGTATTTGACCCTTTGAAATTTTGGGTGACCTCTTGCCGTGGTCCTCGCTGGGCTTGACGTTGAGCCCAGTATCCCTTGTTCTCCTTTACAAGATCTTTAAATAACATGGGGTCTACTGCTGGCCCAGAATTCCTTTAAATAACTAAGCACCTCGTATTAATCAAACGTGCTTATAATAAGGAGAATTAAATTAAACTTTGATCCGGATTAATATCTGGACCTCTTTTAGGTTGTTTTTTTTTGTTAAACGTAATTCTTTTCTTTAAAAAGAGTGAGGTGTGCCATCTTAATTAAACCACCCATGGCCTCACAAATATTGTGACTTAGCTATTAAAAATGAATATTCGTAGAAAAGCCTTAGGCACGATTTAATCTACAATTGTGATTGTGTACACGTTCGCGTGACATAATTACGATTCTAAAAACCAAATCGGAGTATAAGTTCGCACAACTTCGACCAAACTTTCTCAATAATAATAAAATTGTTATTAATATAGTCCGCTTTAATTAAATATAGTTCTTTAAAAATAGACCGAGGTGTGCCATCCATAATTAAATCGCTATGGCCCTCTTGTTAAGTGTTGTAAAAATGATATTCGTAGTTTGCTTTAGGCACGTTTAATATACCATCGTGGTTGTGTATACGTTCGCGTGACATAATTACGATTCTAATAACAAAACCGGAGTATGGTTCACGCAACTTTGGCCAAACTTTTTTAATAATAATAAAGCGTTATTAATTGTGGACACATTCGCGTGACATGATTTTTGGCGCGCCAAACAAACGGGTACACGTGCGCGTGATCTGTTTTAAGATAATTTCTTAATTAAAAGAGGCAAATGTGCATAGGTTCAAAAATAAGTAATTAGACAATTTGATTAAGCCAAGTATGATCAAAGCGACCGTTCTAGGAATGCCTAACACCTTCTCCCGGGTTAACAGAATTCCTTACCCGATTTCTGTTTTTAGCAGACATTAAATCAGAGTCAAATCTCCTCGAACCGGGGATTCTGAACCGGTGACTTGGGACACCATAAACTATCCCAAGTGGCGATCTGATCTTAAATAATAATTTCGTTTCCATTGTCATTTAAATTCGAAAAACTCCCTTATGTACCCCTGCCGGAGGTAGAAAAAGGAGGTGTGACAATGAATGACAAACTTAGAATTGATATTCCCCTTGAGAACCGGATCTCCACATTGTTCCCCCTACGAATTAGCCATATCCCCCCTAAGAACCAAACCTAAGGAACTGATCACAACTGGTTCCTCAAGATTGTTTATCAAAACACAAAATACCATAACTTATCAATTTTTCCCTTTTTGATAATGACTAACCCAGAATTAATATTTTCCCTAAGAATTAGATTCCTTACATGTACTAATCACATTTTGTCCGCACCCAGTTCCTTGAAAACGTTTGCCATCATCAAAATATGACACATCGTAACTTAGAGCAGATTTTAATTGGTTGTGACAACATCTCTCGGTTAGTACACATTGCATCTAGTCAAAAATATATTTTTTTTCTTCTAAAAGTTTGGTCAAACACCTTAATTTTAGAAAAAAAATAAATTTTTCCGAATACCAAAAGCTTGGTCAAATATTCTAACTTTAAAAAGATAACTTTTCCCAGGCCAAACAGGCTAGACATTTCGCGACTACTACATAAAGTGATCTCTCATGTATATAGTAGTATACTACTAGTATAGTAATGGTAAAGCACTGTTTCATAAGAAAATAGTCTACATCATAAACTTAGCTTCTAGAGCATGTTGTCTGCAGCTTGTGTCCTTTTCTTGTACATTAAGCCACTTAAACTTGTATCAGTTTGTAAGTCGATACATTAACTTATATTTTTCCCATTTGAACACTCCAACTTGACAAAATGGGTACTAATAAATACTTTTGACCGTTGACCATGCCTATGTGAAAGTACTGCAACTGACATGGCTAAACTGTGTGCAAATCACGCTGTCAGGGCGCGTGAATAGTATTGTTTTTACTAAAAAAATTAGAATTAGGATAAAATATAAATAAAAAAGAGAATGAAAAAGAAAAAAAAGACTTCCCCTTTCCTCATCTCTTTTCCCCTCCCCCTCCAGCTCTTTCGTCTTCCCAGCAAAACTCCCACCCAATTTTTTTCATTTGCTTCCCCCCTCCTCTTTCTTATTTCTTTTTCCCTTCATCTTCCCCTTCAATAATTTTTTCTAGTCTCCACCCACTATTTTCGTCCCAACATTCCTCAACCACCGGTGGTCGAAAGAAAGCTTGAGCTTTGTCGTTGTTCTATCATCGAATTCATCTTTGTCAAAATAGCAGGGGAAAAAAGGAAAATTTGCAATGATATTGGGCGACCTCCAATTTCAAAGCCATGGATGTCTGTTTTTTTATTTTTTTGAAACTCCATTTTTTTATTTATTGTTATGGTCTAATCATGACCGTAGTAATGTTGTGAATTTGATTTAGAAATAAGAGAGAAAGAATAATGAAGAAAAAGAGAAAGGAGAAGAAAGGAGAGTAAAGAAAGGAAGGGGAGAGGGTGAACGAAGAAGAAGGGGCAACAGATTAATACTAGATATGTTTCAGGTGTTTTTTCTCTTTTTTTTTCTTTTTTGTATTTGTAACTTTTTTGCTGATTTTGTATTTAAAAATGGGACCCACAAATAACACATGACAAGTAATAAATAGTTTAGCATGACATGTTTTATATGCCAGCGCAATTGATGTACACGCTCTGATGGATGTGTTTATTAGTACCCATTTTGTCAAGTTGGAGTATTCAAATAGGAAAAATATAAGTTAATGTATCGGTTTTGCAAACTGATACAAGTTTAAGTGGCCACGAAGCCAATTGGCCTTATTATTATCATGTAGTTTTTTGAACTTAATATATGCATGAGAACATTGACACGTATCTTTTTGTGCAGTAGCACTGCCATACTTTTTCTTAACGGTGTCTAACGGGTGGGCCGGGCTGGGCTGAGTAGGAAAATTTAGGAACCGTACGGGTTGCGGTCCGGGTCGGTTACGGGTTGGAGCTTATCGGGTTTAACGGGTTCGGGTTCATCCAGATAAAAAATGAACCGTAAGGGTTACGGGTACAAGAGGCCGGGCCGGGTTAGTGTAATTTTTAATATTTATTTTTTTTTTGTATTTTGTTTTTGTATAACTATTGTAAGTTATATTAATATAAAGTAAAAATATAAAGAATACAATGAAGATGGGAAAAAATTGCACTTATAAATTGCAAGTGCTACATTTATTTTAAAATTCAAACTTACAAATTGAAAGGTTTACATTTAACAACAAGTAAATTAACGAAAAAAGAGTAAATCCAAAGGCCCCATTATTAAAATAATTAAAAAAAAAAATTAAGTTAGCCATTATACCGGTCTGGTCCGGCTCGGTTAACCGGTTGAATAGTAAAAACAGTTGACCGGGTTTGACCGGTCCGGTTAACCGATAGGAATTAAGTAGACGGAACAACCCCTTACCCCTTTAACCCAGCCCTACCCGGCCTCCTTCTACCGGTCCGGGCCGGTTCCGATTTTAACCGATGTGGGCCGGTCCGGAAACGGGCTGACCCGGCCCGTTAGACACCCATACTTTTTCTCCTATTTATTGGATAGTTCAAAACTGTAAGGTATAATTTTAAAGTAATGCTAATTTTGTTACGTTACAGTTAAATAATTATTTGGACTCTAAAGCATGTGAAACGTAGATTTGTTTTTTTTTTGTTGTGAAATAGCATTGCCCTAATTCTCCTATGTATTGGACAGTTCGAAACTGTAAGGTAATTGAAGTATAAGAAAAATCATTTAGGTACAGGACTAAGAACTATTTCCTTACTTTATAGGAGTAGATTATAAAATGGAAAGCTTACTTTAATCTAAAGATAAACGAAGAAACAGAAGAGATATAAAATAAATTTCATTAACATCTGATCAAGCAGGGAATTCAGATTCCACAACGTATACTGTTAACGTCGTCAACCTAAGGTTTACTTGCGGTTTCTCCGTCTATCATCAGTTAGAAGTAGAAACTATACGCTACCGAAAGGACGCACTATAATCCCGTGTGTCCTCACCTTTATCAGCCGCCATAAGGAGAGTAAAGTAAACAAAGATAAAAAGAAAAAAAACCCCGGGCCTACTTGCTGTTGGTCATCATCTTCTTAAACTCATCAAAGTTAACGTAACCGTCGCCGTCAGCATCGACGGAGCTGATCATTTTGGTACAGTCCTGAACGGAGCAGCTTTCGCCCAAACGAGTCAGGATCTGGTGGAGCTCGGCGGCGGAGATCAAGCCGTTATTGTCCTGATCGTAGAGGTCAAAGGCTTCACGAAGCTCGTTAACGCCGCCGTCACCGACGCCATTAACGTCGCCCT
The DNA here is from genome assembly GCF_001879085.1 of Nicotiana attenuata. Lineage (NCBI taxonomy): Eukaryota > Viridiplantae > Streptophyta > Magnoliopsida > Solanales > Solanaceae > Nicotiana > Nicotiana attenuata. The sequence continues at coordinate 72,438,672 of NC_031991.1, forward strand.
TGCAGAACTCGGCAAATTCATCGAGATTAATGTAACCGTCTCTGTCGGTATCAATTTCGTCCATCATACGAGTGACTTCATCGGGAGATGTATCAGATCCAAGGGCATTAATGACGCCGGAGAGCTCGTCGGCGGAGATCATGCCGTCTCCGTTAGTGTCGAACCGTTTGAACACTTTCTGGACCTCGTCCATGTCCTGAAGGTAAAGGGAAGGCTTGGAAACTGAGTTGTTGTTGCTGTTGCCATTGTCTGTTGCAGCCATTGCCGTTGATTGAAAGAGGAATATGAGAAAGAGAAGACTTGTAGTGGTGGGTTTTGTATAATGGTGAAAATACGGGGTTTGTGTCTATATATAGGAGGGGAATGGTAAAAGCATATGAGGAACCACGCGAGAAGACACTGCGTTTGTGTGAAGAATAGCAAAGTGTACAATTCTTTCCTTTTTTGAAAGAAAAAAAAAAGACTAATAGTAATGGTTCAATTGTTTCGCTTTTTAATTCTTTAATATTCTAAATTCGCTAATTTAGATATTTTTTTCCATACTAATTTAGATTCAAGTAGAGTAGGTAGAGAGTAAAGCACTTCCTTTTAAGATTTTTTTAATGACTTGAACCCGAAATCTATAGTTAAAGATTGAAGAATTTTTTACTATTCCGTCACACTCCTTTGGTAGTCAAATCTTTCTATTATAATTTGAGCTATTATTTTTTAAAATTTATTTAGTCATTTAATTTAAAAAGTTCACTTGATATTTTTATTTTTACTGATCTCTTCTTGTTTGTACTTTATATTTAAATATGAATTATGTTTCCGAAAGAAAATTTGGTGAATTACTCTTATTTTGCTGCTTTTATTTTTTTGGTAATAACTGGGAAAATTATCATTAACAACAAAAAAATTTACACCTAGAGAGCACCTAGTATTTGCTAGGACTCATGAGATCTCTTCTAATTATATATCCGAGTAAATAATAATTGACATTTACTGTGAAATTGTAAAATTGATGGGAGAAACACGAGCTCAGTGGAAACTCCAATGGAGAAATCACAGAATGTACAGATAAGAAGAAAACGTGAGTGAAGCTTCTAGAAAAGGAACTGCGTTTTTCATTTCAACAACTCAACTGAAAAAATACAATAGTGTCCTTATTTATAGAATTTACTAACACCTTAGGCTAGCTAAGTAACTAATGACAGCTCACTAACTAATTCTACTAACTACTGTAATGGTTGTACAAGTAATGAATAAAAAAATAAATATAATACAATGAGTAATCTCAACACCTCCTCCCCCCCCCCCCCCTCTTAAGTTGGAGGTGAGGGGCTCACTGCCAACTTGCCAAGAAGTGTGGAATGTTTGAAACCTGTTAAAGACTTAGTGAAAATGTGAGCTAATTGGTTATTGGTAGAAATGTGGTGTAGGGAAATTAATCCTTCTTGCAGTTGGTCTCACACAAAGTGGCAGTCCACTTCAATATGTTTTGTACGCTCGTGGAACACAGGATTCCTTGTTATGTGTAGGGCAGCTTGACTGTCGCAGAATATGGGAATGGGTAAGGATAGAGGAACAGTGAGTTTAGCAAGAAGCCTGGCCAGCCAGACAAGTTCTCCCACAACGATCTTAGCTGATCTGTACTCAGCTTCTGCAGAGGATAAGGAAATGGTGGACTCCTTCTTAGATTTCCAACTGATGGGGCTGTTCCCAAGCAACACTATGTAGCCACTGACTGATTTTCTGGATTTGGGACAAGTAGCCCAATCTGAATCACAAAAGGCTTTCACTCTGTAATCTGCATCATTGGTAAGGAAAATTCCCAAGGTTGGATCACCTCTCAAGTACCTTAGGACATGATATGCAACCTTTAAATGAGGCTCCCTGGGACTTTGCATGAACTGACTAAGATGATGTACACTATAAGCGATGTCTAGCCTAGTATAAGTGAGGAAGTTGAGCTTTCCAATCAACTTCCTGTATTGGGAAGGATCTGTTAATAGGGCTCCTTCATCAGCTTTTAACCTCATAGATGAGCCCAGAGGAGAAGTCATAAGAGGACAATCTATGCAGCCAAATTCTTTCAAAAGATCCATAGTGAATTTCTTCTATGACATCAAAACTCCCTTCTCTGTGTATTGGACCTCTAAACCTAGGAAGTAATGAAGCCTCCCCAGGTCTTTTATCTTGAATGTGTTGTGCAGGAAGTTCTTCAAGGACTCAATCTCTTGTAGGTGAGTGCCTATGACAAGAACATCATCTACATAGGCAGCCACAAACACTACTGATCCTTCAGTCTTCTTATAGAACAGAGAGTAATCAAGCATTGAGTGAGTGTACTCCCTAGAACATAGTGCTTCAGTTAATTTCTCATACCACTGTCTGCTTGCTTGCTTGAGTCCATACCGGGATTTGTTTAATTTGCACATTAAACATGGTCTCTCCACAACCAGCCCTCGTGGAACTTCCATGGAGGTCTCCATGGAGGAATGCATTGTTGACATCCAACTGTAGAACCTGCCATGCTTTCTTGACTGTTGTAGCTATCAAGGCCCTCATAGTTGTCATTTTTACTACTGTTGAGAAGGTTTCTGTATAGTCTATCCCAGCTTGTTGTGTGTAGCCCTTAATCACTAATCTTGCTTTAAACCTTTCTATGCTACCATCTGATTTATGTTTGATTTTATACACCCACCTACACCCTATTGCCTTCTTCTCAATAGGAAGAGGGACTAAATCCGAAGTCTTATTTGTATACAAGGCTTGGAATTCCTGATTCATTGTTGCTTGCCAAGCAGGCTTCACAGTAGCTTCCTCATATGAACTAGGTTCACATTCATGTGAGGCATCTTCCATCAAATGCTGACCGGTAGAATTTAGAGCATTGAAGGAATTATGATCAAGTTTAGGCATAGAGGTGGTAAAAGAAAAAGATTGTGTACTTTGGCTATCATTTGGAGAGGAGGACTGATGTTGGTGAATTTGCTATAGTTTAGGAATTGCATACTCATAGTCTTTAAGGTAAGTAGGAACTTTCGGGATCCTAGAAGGTCTATTCTGATCTGGAACTGAAATGCTTTGGTCTTGAGTTGAAATAGTTGGACTATTAGTAACAGGAAATGTTCCTGATGTTTGACTACTCAAAGGTGACTGAGAAAATCTTGAGTTATTATCAAAAGAAATGGGTTGAGGTGACATTGGGTCTGATTCAAACAGTTGTTCATCCCTAGGCAAGGTCACTGGTGACACTTCATGGTGATTTTCATTCACTAAGTGCGGGACGCTCCCTATATCATTGGCAGGAAAGAATTCATCTGATGGATATGATCTCATTTGAGGAAATGAAGGGAATACCTTACTAGGACTAGTAGACAGGGCAAATGGATACACACTTTCATAGAACACTACATCTCTTGAAACACTTATTTTCTTTGTGGCTATATTTAGTACCTTGTAACCTTTTCTCCCAAAAGGATATCCCACAAAAATATGGGGGAGTGTATCTTGGCTCAAATTTATCTTTGTGGGTTCTAGGAGTAGTAGGAAAACATAAACACCCAAAACTTCTAAGAAGGAAATAACTTGGTTTCTTCTGGTACAATAGTTCAAATGGGCATTTAGCTTTGAGTGATGAAGAGGGTAATCTATTTATCAGATAGGTAGATGTCAAGATACACTCTCCCCAATATTGCATGGGAAATTTAGACTGATATAGGAGTACCCTGGCTGTTTCTAGTAGGTATTTATGTTTTCTTTCCACCATACCATTTTGTTGTGGTGTATATGGGTATGTTTTTTTTTATGTATGCTGCCCTTTGATAGGAAAAATGAGGTGGCTTCAGGGTTGGTGAACTCAAGGCCATTATCAGTTCTTATAGTTTTGATACTAGTGTTGAATTGGTGTTCTATCATGGCAGAAAAGGCCTTGATAGTGTGCGGGGAATTACTTTTACAACTCAACAAATGAGTCCATGTGGACCTGCTGTAATCATCCACAAGAGTGATGAAGTATTTATATTTGTGTGTTGTAACATGATATGGACCCCACAAGTCAATGTGTAATAACTCGGAGATCTTAGTGGTCAGTGTTGTTCATTCCAGGAAAGGCAGTCTGGTTTGTCTTGCCATTCGACATATAGGGCAAAGGAAAGGCTGTTTAGGTGCAAAATTGACAGGTATAGAAGAAATCCCTTTCATTTTGACAAAAGGTACATGTCCTAATCTGTTATGCCAAAAGATCAAGCAACTTCTTTGTAGTAGAGGAGGCATCAGACAAACAAAAATCACTTTTATTGCTTGAATTATTTACAGAATGATGAAAATGTGGAAGAGAACTATTCGTATCATTGCTGCGAGATGGAACAATCAAAGTAGATGCAACAGGAACAGTAGAATTTGGCTTATTTGTGCTAACTAAATGAGGAAAAGAAAATGAACTAGATGTGTTAACTACAGTGTATACCTCATCTTTATTACTAGTAAGACATGGATAGGATGCACTAAAAGAATCAGGGGAAGTAGAACCAGTGTTGTAGTTGTTTGAACAGTGTAAGTACTGGCTAGTCTTGGCCCTACCAATATCCATTGGCCTCTTCAGTGAAGGGCCCTGTAGAAGGATACAGACAAATTTGGTAACTATAACAATACAATTAAGTTGAAATGTAAAGGAATGGACTGATATTAAATTGAATTTGAAACTAGGGACCAAAAGGACCCTTTTGATACTGAACCTAGGACTGAGAATTACATCACCAATTAGTGTCATCTTAACTTTGTAACCATTAGGTAGAATAACCAGGTATGGGTAAACTAAAGTTTTGATATTGGTTAGTAGTGATTTATTATATGTCATATGCTTTGTGGCTCCAGAGTCAAGAATCCAAGAGTCAACACTCGAATTAGTATTATCACACAATTGATCACTAGAATTAAAATGAGTAGAGCATGCTGAGATACCTGCAAAGTTCACAGCTCCTCCATTTATAGTAGTGTTTGTGGATTTGTCTCCTCCTCCTTGAAAACTTTCCAAGATCCTGAGTAGCTGTCTATATTGTTCCTTAGTTAAATTGTGCATAGTTCGACCTTGCTCCTGACCTTGAGAGTTATTTCCATCATCTTTTATTGCAGCAACTTCACTTGATGATCCAAGCACATTTCCTGCAATCCTTCTTCCTTTGTTGAACTTGGAATTCTGTGAGAATCCGTGAAGTTTATAACATTTTTCCTTAGTGTGTCCTGGCCTTTTGCAGTACTCACAGAACAACCGAGGTCTATTATTGAATTGATTCCCCCTATATCCACTACTTGCGTTATTGTTTCCCTACTGAGTATAGTTTGTTCTGAAATTATTGTTTCCTGGTCCATTTGCATTCAAGGCAGCAGAATTCATTTAAAAGTGATTGCTTGGCTTGACTTTCCTTTGCTTTTCTTCTTGAATAAGAATAGACAAAGCCTGGGCTATTGTTGGGAATGGATTCATCATCAAAATTCTTCCTCTTACCACAGTGTACACCTCGTTTAGCCCCATTAGAAATTGGATCAATCTTCTGTCTTGCTCATCTTTGTGCATATTTTCTTTAGCTCCAAATGTGCATTTGCAAGCAGACTTGACATGTATGTTTAGTGTGTTGATCTCCTCCCAAAGCTTCTTCATTGTTGTGTAATATCCGGTCCAAATTCCCTTGACTCAAATCGTCTATCTCCTTTTGGAGCTGATACAATTTGGCAACATTGGTCTGATCATACATGTTTTTCAATTCCTGCCAAAGTTCTCTAGCATCATTAATATACTGTAGGCAGTCTGCTAGGTCCTTAGATAGTAAGTTTAAGATCTAGGAAGTCACCATGTCGTCGCACCGTTCCTATTGGTCGAGAGTGGTATAATAAGGATCTGATTTCTTACATTTTTCGGTGATGAAACCTACTTTGTTCTTCACGGAGAGTGCTCTGAGGATTCCTCTTCTCCATGATCTATAGCCAGTTCCGTCAAAATCCACCAGCACTAACATAGATCCAGCACTTTCCGACCGATGCATGTACAGCGGATTTGTAGAATCTAGGGTTGTCTTATCTGTCACCGGAATTTCGTCATCTCCGGCCATGATTTGGTTTAGCAAGGTAAAAAATATTGTCAGCGAAAAACGAATTACTGAGATTAATCGACTAATCGGTCGATTTTAAACATGAACCTTAATTCCCAAAAAACTACGAACACCTTCTATCTCTATGAGCGGAAAATCGAAATATGAAACAACGAGGCTCTAGGACTAATGCCTGAGCTCTGATACCATGTGAAATTATAAAACTGATGGGAGAAATACGAGCTCTGTGGAAGCTCCAATGGAGAAATCAGAAATTACAGAGAAGAAGAAAACGTGAGTGAAGCTTCTAGAAAGGGAGCTGGGCTTTTCATTTCAACAACTCAACTGAAAAAATACAATAGTGTCCTTATTTATAGAATTTACTAACACCTTAGGCTAGCTAACTAACTAATAGCAGCTCACTAACTAATTCTACTAAGTACTGTAATAGCTGTACAAGTAATGAATAAAAGAATAAACACAATATAATGAGTTATCTCAACAACGAGCTCTACCTGTATTTCTCATGCTATCTACTCTAGTCTTAACTTCTTGTTGTATCTTTGCTATTGTGAACTCTGTATTTACAGTTATATTCCTAAAGATTCTCCAATTCCTAGCTTGCCATGTATGGTATATCATAGCTCTCACATTGTTGCGACCATTTTTATTTAATTTTTTATCTTTTTTTTAAAATAAAACTCTTCTCAAAGGGTTCTTTTTTTTCTTTGTTGCCCGTTAAGAAATCAACTAAATAAGATGCTCATTATCTTTTTAGAGTGTCATTTTCTATGTATGATTCGAGGGAGTGGGATACTACCCCTCCGTCTCTCATTACTGATATATGCGTTTTTGATTTGAATCATACATGATGAAAACCTTTTCAAAAAAGTACTAATATCGGACTTTTCTAATGATTAAGAAGATATGGAATATATTTTCCTCTCAGATTAATAACAATAATAGTTATCTCAATTATTTGTCACTTTAGAAGTTCAAGACAAAATTAATTTTTTTTTTCTTTTTTGCCCTTAGTAATAATTATCCTTGAAGACTACAAACACCTAACTTTATTCAAATACCAATGAAGAAAGATTAAATATTAAGACATGAATAAGGATAAAGTAGTCTAAATTCTATCCTAATTAATTTTTTATGGGGCGTGTATAAAAGAATCATGACAGATAATATGAGACGGAGGAAGTAAAATATTATATTCTGCTTTACTTTTCTCTCTGCTCAAGCTTTGATTAATTAGCCAGAAATAGTTTAGCTAGCGTTTGGCCATAGATCCCAGATTTATTTTGAAAAATTTGATTTGGATGAAGTTTGGTTTGAAGGTGAAAATGTGTTTGGACATACGTTTTCAAAACATATTTTCCAACTTTATTTTGGAAAAACATGTATATAATTCCCAAGTTTTGGAATTTTGGCCCAAAATCAGCTTAACAGCTGATTTTGGGATTTGAAATTTGGGACTTGGAATTTGACCAAAATATGAGCAAAATTTATGGCCAAACATGAGTTTTGAAAATAAATCCCAAATTTATTTTGGGAAAATTCATGGCCAAACAGGGCCTTAATGATAATAAAGGCATCCTTAAAAGAAAAGATTGGGAAATACTAGGAAATTTCATGAGAGGGAAGGACCACCAAGTGGATGCCCATGTCATTAGGCGTGTGTAAGACGCGTTGGGCCCTAAATATAGAGGAAAGCGACCTTATCTCTTTTTCATCGCTATTGCCTTATAAAGTTCGAATTTGGCAACTGCTTCATCATTCAACACTTGTCTATTGACGATGCCATTCTAATTCGAGTATTAATCAACGCTTAGAATGTATGATTGCTTCAAGCAAGCAATTCTAATTAGAACTATAATTTTTTTCTTTTCAGTTATAGACGCATATATGTTCATTCAATTTGGTTTTCATTCTTCGAGTGTTGTGTCTAGTTCAATTGCGGCAAGGCAAATGATGAGGATATTTTTCATTTTTAATGGACTTAATGATAGAATAATGCTTTGTGTGAGGTTGTAGTGCTTAGTTCCAACCTCCAACTAGGTATAGTATAGTTCGAATAGCATTTTACCTTCTTCAAACAGTTAATAGGATAAAAGAAAAGGACAACAACTATATTCAATTTAGTTAAGTACGTAACGATGTTCTTAGAATCAAAAAAAAAATTAGAAGAGAAAGAACTTTATCAGTTCGAGGAAAAAGTTAAGTTAAATTGGGAACAATATAGTTTTTTAAAACTATATCCAAAATACGTTATTCCTTGACCATGTAAGAAATCTATCCTGATGTAAAGCTTACCTCACTCGACATTTACATCAATTTAATATATGCGTGACATATATTTACACACGGTCTTCTCACTTAATATGGGTATCCTATGACTTTATGAGGCAAATTGGAGAAATTACTGTTAAGATAACAAATGCAACCTAATTTTCGTCCATTTTTTGAGTGACCATATGTACTCTGTTTAAATATACCTAATTTTTTTCCAAGTTAACCGAAATACCAAAACTCATGTCATAAATGGTCCTCCGAACTATGCCGACGCCTTTATTCAAAAGTCAAACAATGAGTTTCAAGTTAGAACTTCTCTTTAGACTTGCCCAAAAAATGCAAACCTTTACAAGACTAATTTATTCTCTGGTTTAGAATCAAAGCTTAATATTTGGCAAGGAATATTACCTTACCAACAACGTAATTAACGGCTTTTACTTTAATCTATCCTTTTGAGAACCTAAAAATTTGGGTTCACGCATTTGTCCATGTTCATTCAGCTAATTCCCAGTAATTAGATCGCCCATATGCATGTACAGTTTTCTTACGGTTGGTGCTCCCTCCGGTCCACTTTGAGTGATTTTTTAATTATTTTCACATATATTAAGGAATTCACCTTTTAGCATTAATTAACAATATGATTGACCATATTAACCTTCATTTGTTCATTGGAAATATAACAAATATTCCTAGGCTCTTATGATTACATATACATATACGCAAATTATGATTACACCAAATACCTTTTTTTAATTTTATTTTATACACCAAAAAGAATATTCATTCAATTATTAAGTATGACAGCTAGGAAAAACAAGCAAATTTCTGGCCCTCACTGTCAATGGTCGTCATTGGAAAAAAGAAAAAAAGAAAAAAAGAAAGAGAAGGGAGTCATCTATCATGGCTATACGATCTTTGAATACCATGAAACTAAAATATTGACCATCAAGTGGTCAACAGAAACATGAAACTGCTGCTGAATGAAGGGCCACAACAAAATATCTTTTAACTGCCCTGATATAATTCGAAATGTTATTGTAAATGTCTTTCAACACAGGGATAATCTTCAGAAGATCCCCGTACGGATGACACAACTTGCAATCGGTTAACTATCTCGCTTCGTGATATACATGTAGATTGTTAAGACCAGACGTCTCAGAGATTGCATATGGTGTTTTCACTAAAACCAACAATCTATCTTCCTCTGTTTCCGACAACAAACAGAGACCAAAAGCAAAAGTTACTTCCACGTCGAACTAATCCTCTTACTAAAAGTTTGAAATCCCAACACCGACACTCACAATCACATACCTTTTACAGTGAATGCACTAGTTTTAAAATGTCATAAAGGAAATAGACATCCAGGCTAGTATAAAATTTGGCATCTCAAGTTTTCAACCTTGTGCAGGAGGTGGAGGGGGTGGCTGCATCGACATATGTGGCATGGAATGGTAGGGGCCACCATTAAGGTGCTGAGGTGGTGGAGGAGGACGCCAAACCTGAGCGCCCATTGCAGCTGGTGCTGGAGGGGGCCTATTTAGGGGTGGAGCTACCTGTGGGGGCGGTGGTGGCATTCCCCTGAATTGCATTTGCTGCTGCGGAATGCCAGCTCCACCTGGTTGCATAGGATGTCCCTGCCAAGCTTGTGGTGCAGGCATTTGCATTGGTGGGTAGACATTAGGCTGCATAGGTGGTGGCCGGATTGCTGGAATAGGAGCTGGAGGTATAGGACCATTTGCAAAAGGCCGTGGGGGACCTGGAGTACCAACCGCACCATTGGCTTGTGGAACGCTGGGGGGTCCACTTGCAAACATGGTATGAGGCCTGTTTTTCTGAGTACCTGGATTACTAGCAGCTAAAACCCTTTCTGCATATCATCAACAACAAATTAGAATTCCTCGAAGTGGTTAGAGAAGTAACGATTACATAATTCAAAGAGATAATAAAGTTCCTGAAATTTCAAACAGCAGAGAAGATGCACAATAGCCACTCGTGCATTTTAAAAAAGCCACCTCGCTCATTCACTTCACCTTGTCACTTACTTCTAAGAATTTCAAAATATTAGCTATCTTAAATTTAATTGATATATCAAATTTGTTGGAACAGCACAAGCAAAACAGAGTTCAACAATCTTGATTGAATGATAATTATCCACATCCTAGCATTCACAACTTCATTTTTTTATAACACAGAAGATTCCTACCAGCAGGGGTGCCATGACGTTCCCCTTTTGTATCTTTCTTGTAGGCATAGGAAACTGTAATTTGACGGTTGCAAAGATATTGACCATTCATTGCCTGCAGAAACACCAAGTTGTAAGTCACAGTCCAGATTCATCAGCTAAAGGGAGAATTTAGTTGTTCAGTCTCTTAGACTCAAGACTGCCCAATATAAATTTTCCCTTAAGTTGTTCTGTCCCTTGGATGCAAGGTCAAGCTATAATCCAGGGATCTAACACAAATGCAAGCTCTGAAGCCAAGGAGTAGGGAAGAGAAGGAAAGATGCAGAGAATTAAGGTATTTTAGCACTACAGTGAGATAACCCATACTATCACCATTGATCCATAGTAATGCATTATACTGCAAAGTAATACTGTAGTTATTTTGTCACGAAAGCACTACTAGAATCCTAAGACCATAAAGCACATATGCAAACTCTGAGGCTACGTAGTGGGGAGAAAGGAAAGATGTATATGTTTCAAGTATTTTACGCACAATAGAGAGAAAACACGTACTACCACCACTGATCCAAAATGATGTTACCATTATCTACGGGTACATTTTTTATTTATATGTGGTTGTTAAATTACATATTTTTTAAGAAAGCCAAGCTTCCATCTCCCATGCCATGTCAGACACAAATAATTTACTGCTAAAGGTTTCCAGACACAGCCCGTTTATTACCAACTTGGAGATGCATCAGCCTCAGATCATATTTGAACGATTGATTGTCGTAACTATTTAACCAGTTGACCTGTCTTTCTGGAATTTAAAGAAAGCGTCAAACGTTGTGATTGTATTATGACTAAACCAGATAAATTAATAGCATAAACCAAACAGGAAAATACTCCACTTCTAACCCAGTACACCCTCCATATCATGCAAATAGCTATCTTCTCCAATCTGATTAGAAATGTATCCTAATTTATAATCGACTTTAAAGAAGATAGGACTCCATACACAGCACAGGCTCCAAGTCGAAACAATAGCTAATACTTAAAGTTCGAACTTTTTGGACTTGTAACTCATAACATATCATGTATCTGTACATGTTATGGTTGGTAAGCAAAGAGGTAAACGGACAGTTACCTCAATTGCTGCATCAGAGGCCTCAAATGAATCGTAACTAATGAAACCAAAACCCCGGGAATTCCCTGTCTCAGGGTCTCTCATTATCTGGAAAAAAAAAATAATACATCAGAAGATAACAACAACCACCACCTTTAAATGGCAAGTAAACTAACTATGTGGTCCTAGTAAAATGTAGAGTGCTATATGAACCAATATACGCATAGTTATAGAGAAAAACAATATGTGCACTGTTTATCATTCAAGCTGGTCTAGCATGTTAATATGAATCACTAGCTAAGTAAGGAGGGCAATCATTAATAACACTGCAAACATGAAGGGACCATCTCTTTATACCTCCCACACCACCTGGAGAAAGAAAAGAAAGGACAAGAGAGAACCTGTAGGAATCAACTTTAAAAGGGCTAGATGTTTGTTTAGAGGATGTACAAATACAATATCTCTACCAGATTGTTAGGATTTAAAAACATAATCTGAAGCATGGACACAAAATAAACGAGACTTAATCAGCACGGATGGCTAGGAAGTCCAGACACACATCTTTCAAAGCAGCAAAATGAAGAATCATGAATCATATGAAAGTAGAAGGGAAATGACTTTAACCTTTGGATTTGAGACAATAACTCCAAAAGCACTAAAAGTGTCATATAGAAGCTTCTCATCAACATCCTGCATATAAAACAGAAGTGGATTTATAAGCTAACAGAACTGCTAGCATGAGCAGTGTGATAATATGCAGGTGATGTTATACACCTAAATAAAAGCTGATATCCTATGTCTACGTCCAGACACTTTGGATAAGAATAGCACAAGAGTTAGTAAAATACTGTCAAAGATATCTACTGCTTACAGGATCAAGGTTCCCAACAAACAAGTTGGCACCAACATCAACACTCTTTTTATCTTGTGATGCCTGTACGAGGATAACTTATTAGATTAAATAGAATGTGAAATATGTGGGACAATTCATTATAGAAAGGGGAGATGCATCAATGGCATAGCATTACCTTATTCACTCTTATTGGTTTCCCATAAAGTTTAATCATATTCAGTACCTTTATTGCCTGCATTGGTAGTGCTTTAGAGAGAGAAAACAAGGAATAGGAAAACCAAATCCATGGTAAAAGATTATAACAGATAACGAGACACTAGCAAGTAAAAAGAGAGTAACAAGAAAAACAACTAACACATACATAGTCAGCATCTTCTTCACTTCGGAATTCCACAAAGCCATATCCCTGATGAGCATTAGTAACTCTGTCCTTAGGGACATAAACATTGACTGCAACACATAATGATTTATATAGCGAACAAGTGAGATTTAAAAGAATCTAAATTTCCCAAAAGATTAAGAAAAAGGATAAGAAGATGCTGATGAAAAATTTAAAACCAAAGTGGATGTTAAACAAATTTATCAAGAAGCTCCACTGATTTACTCCCTTTTTATGGGGACAGGGGGTTCAGTTAAAAATTTAGACATACCTACTGGACCTGCTTGAACAAACAACTCCCATAACAACTCTTCAGAAACCTGAATCCAGGGAAAACAACTCTCAATTTTCTGAGTAATTCAACCTTGAAAGCAAAGCAAAACAAAACTACAAAAGCAGAAAAGCAGGGAGGAGTTTGTGGAAGGTACACCAGCATCAAATTGGAGCAACAACTGGAAAAAGATGTTTCATTTATAGGAGGAAGCTAGTCATACTAAGGTTAATGATATTGGAAGGAGCAAAAAAACCTAAATCTATCAGCATAAAAGGAAAAAGAAGCACAAACTATTGCGGGAGATAATTATTCACACCAGAGAAGAAGTTCAGCATTAATGGTGGCAAATGGACATGTTGGGTCAATTTTGGGCGGGTTAAAACTGTGTTATCCCATTTTATACTTTCGCGAAGCTTAGTAAATTTAAAAGGAAAAGCTTTTACATGTATTCTTAGTGTCACACTGAGTCTTCGCGTTGTGTTTGAATCAGCTGCTTTTCTATTTAGTTAAGGAAGATCGAATAGAGTGGTGGAAAAGGATAAAACCCTAGGGGATTAGAAGGAATGAAAGAGATACCTGAGGGTCGAGGTTGCCGACATAGGCGGTGGCGTCTTGGTTGCGCTCCGCTGCGTGTTGGCCCAGCAGGTTTGCTCCCACTCCCGGAGCTATACGAGTCGTCATACTCAGAAAGAAGAATGCTCTGTGCAAGCAAACACTAAACAACACAAAGGCCCAAAAATAAAGGGCCAAATATCCAAATTCTCAACCGGGTCGGGTTATAAGTACGGCTTCTGCTATCCTCCAGTATAACGCAAAAGCCTTGGGCCCACTCCGGCCGGCGAGATAGGGCTTCCGTGAGAAGGCCGATCAATTGCTTTCCGACTCCGGTTTGTATTCCGACGTCATTCCCGGTACGTTATGTATACAATGATTTTATTAATTTGATTTTTTGCCGTCCTTCATGCACCAATAATACGGAAAAAATATTATAATATTATAAAAAGAAATTAAGGTGCTTGCTAGAATTATTATATAAAAAGATAGGATAAAAGATAAAATTGTTATAAATAGAATTCTATTAAAGGTGAATCTCTATATTTTAGAGAGATTGTAGGGATTACTTATAAATAGAGGGGTCATATTCCATTGTAGTTGATCTCAAAGCAATAAGAGTTCTTTCTCTACTTTTCTCTATAATACAGTTCTTTTCTTTTATTGTTTTATAACACGTTATCAGCACGAGACTCTAACCACTTCAGTAGAAGCTTTGGGGTTGAGCATAATGATTGTCAATTGTTCCATGAACTTCCTTCATGATTAAATTCTGAATTTAAGGTAAGTATTTAACCGTATTTTTCTCTTTTATTCTATAATTTGATTTTAAATACAAGCAAAGAAAATAAATTTTGATTATAACTCTAATGGAGTTAGTAAGAAATTATAACCACTCAAAGTGGTAAAATTTCTATATCTTGCCACGACCAAAGTCATGTATGATTGTGAGCACAAGAAGTGGAAACTCGTCCCATTGAATTTGCTTCATTCTCATTCCCTTAAGAGAATGTGGTAGCAATATGTGATAAGTCTGAAAGAAGACAAAATCATTACCGTGAAGGTATCAATAGATGTGGACGTGGTAATAGACGAAATTATAATCGTCATCATTATGATAATGAGAATAACAAGGATTCTCAAAATAATCACTCTGTGAAAGTAATGTTTGTCATCAATTTGACATGAGATTTTGTAAAGCACATATAAATGATTATGGTTCATTCATGATGTGCATGTAACAACATGTGATTTATTAATACATATTTATTTTTGGAAGAATATGAACGAGCTAGTGGTAGTGAATATACCACACTCACCTTTAGAAGGAGGTTTGAGATGATATAAGAAAATAATGTCATTATTATGGCATAAATGATCATTTGGTCACGTACTTATTGTACGCCAAGATATTTTGGCGTTGTGATTATTAAAAGACAACGGTAATGCAAGAAACAGATCTTGCATATAATTTTGACCATAACCATAATGATATAACTTTCTCTTTAAAAGAGATATTCACCATATGGATGTTGATGAATATGTGGTACTACAAAATTAATTGAGAACTCTGCAAGAGCCAATTATACTATTTTAGAGAAACACAATTGATTACCAATAAGGTATTGTGTTGTAGTAAGTCTCAAAGAAACTTATTCAGTTTCCAAAGTATACGCGAAAGCGGTTGATTATATTGAGACTATAAATAAAGGAAAGATTCAATATCTTCTATTACTGCAACTTGTATCAGGATAATATATATGTGAAAAGCTACCCGCTTTATTCTCTAGCTTGTACTACACAAATAAAAGAATACCACACTAAAGTGGAAGTTTATTGATATAAAAACCCATATCATACTAAACTTGAAGTTTATTGGTAATTGCACACCTCATGGTGTAAACTTGAAGTTTATCAATATTGATAATTTATTTAGGTGGCATAATTCATTTAGCCCTGTTGATTTAAGTATGATGTGCAAAAATAAAAGAGAATTCACACGGGTAAATATTAAAGAACTACAAAGTTCTTTATGAATTCTCTTATGTTGCTTGTTCTCATTAATTAATATCTCAACTAAAATTGGGATTGAATCCCATGAATGCTGGATCAAAGGTGAATGTGGGCCCATACACCTGCAATGCATACCACATAATATGCATCTATGAGATAGTTACATGTGCAATTATTATTAACCCGCAATACGGTATTTTGCGAGGTAACTTGCTCAATAATGTTATTTCGAGCATAATTTCCAGATTTTCTATTCAAGAAGTTCATCTTGATGAGTTGGTTTACATTACAGTTGATTTAGCAAAATAATTTATTGAGTGCCTCCACTTAATAGCTAAATTGTTGCTAATATGAACAAAGTTATCTATATCAGTTTGATATACGTTATATACGAAAGTATATTGCATTCTCCCCTCATAAGTGGTTCAGGGTCAGGAACCAAATAACTCATCTTATTATTATTGATGCGTGGTGTATATTTTCATTACACCATAATTCACAAAGATGGGTTCCCAAAATTGAGGAAGAAAGTTAGTTTTTCTAACATGGGGAGGAGACAGGAACAACAATTGAGAAAAAGTTCTGTGGAGTGAATTATCATTTCTACATCTAGATCTTCGAATAAGATAATATAAACCTGAAATTCATAAAAAGATAATTCATTTGCAATATATTGCAAAGCATGCCAGACGCATTTGCTGACCCAAAGAAAGTAACTATATTATCATTGCAAATGCTCTTATTAAGTCCTAGAAGGACAAAGTCTATGGTATGGTTAAAGCATATAGACAAATCGGTTTCAAATAAACTTCTTGATAAAGAAGATGAGCAAAAATGATCAAAATGATCATAATAAAGGAAGCAAGTGATCTAGAAGATCACATGACATAACACTTCATAAAATCTCATGATAGATTCAGGTACCTGAAAATATGAATGAAGAGATCTCTATGTTATGTCTATATAAAAATTAGGAGGTTGAAACCGATATAAAATATTTGTCGACGACATCTATAATAGCGTTAAATATATATGATGATCTTAAGTTTGAAGAAAGAATTAAAATAGAATTGGTTTCATATGAAAGACATGTAGTTTAAACATGTAGTTCAAACACTTGAAAGTATATAGTCAGTGGTATGTGCAATCAGTTTTCGATATCTTATATGTCTAGCATGACATGAAAACTTGATATGCATCTAAAGTCTATTATATGTCTTATATGACAATCCATGAAGGATTTAAGTTGCTTGAAGCATACGCAATTCTTGATCTTGAAGTACTACTTACTCAGTGCAATTTGTGCACAAATATATCTTGCTATAACTATAGGCATGATAATATGATAGCAAGAGTTTTCACCTCTATGTGAAGATATTGAACTGACGATTCCAACAAGATCATATAAAGACAATACATCTATTAGGGATGAGGATTTCAAGGTGAAACAAATTCGTTCAAGTTAATATGGCTGATTTGTTTATCAAATCTCTACCAAAGATCTTTTGAAGATGGTGCACAAGATTGGAATGCAAATGCTTAAAATATGTGAATTGATGCTCTCATCAAGGGGAGTTAATACGCGTTGTAATCTTTTTCCCTTACAAAATTTTGTCCAACTGGATTTTCCTTGCAAGGCTTCTAACGAGGCAACCAAAAAGCGCATAGTTAGATATGTGTACTATTTTTCCTTCACTAGAATTTTTTTTCCACTGGGTTTTATTTTAGTTAAGGTTTTAACGAGGCACATTATCTGTTGAATAGAAATTCAAGGGGGAGTGTTATAAATAGAGTTTTATTTAAGGTGAATGTTTGTATTTTAGAGAGATTGTAGGGATTTACTTGGTGCTTAAGTCACTCTTTTCCTATAAATAGAGTGGTCCTATTCTATTGTAATTGATCCCAAAGCAATGAGAGTTCTCTCTCTACTTTTCTCTGTTGTACACTTCTTCTTCTTTTATTGTTTTATAACAAAAATAAAATTACTTAATAATAAAGAAGCGCAAGATAAAAGGAAAAAAACCGATCGTTCCATAAAGTGCATATAATGATGGATTTAATGATACGACAAAATAAAATTTAAGTAACAATCAAAATAAATATTGTATTTAAAGTAACAATACCATACAATACAGTTTTGTTTACCCTTAAAATGAGTAACAATTAAATTTGTACGTTGTTTAAAAGATACGTGATTTAATTTAGGAAATTGCTTTACACCATATTTATTATAAATTAAACCGTTTTAAAATATTATTTTCTATAACTACCTTTCAATTTTATAGCAAAATATGTATTTATGGTCATTTCCTACCATTAAGCCATTAAAATACGCTGTCTAATATTTTTCTCTCTCATTCTTTCAGTTTATTCTCTCCCAAAATCACCGCATAATATCTTATTCTCTCTACAAGATCTCTCTCTCTCACAACGCTATTGTCTTCCCCATTGTTGAACCACAATTCTCCTTTATTTGCAGGTTCTCTCTCTAGATTGTTCTCAAACCTTAGAGTAGATTTGCTGGATTTCATCTCTGTTAACATGAGTTTCAAAATCTCTTGATCAAAGTTTCTGATATGAGTTGTATCTTTTCCCAAAGTGGAGCGGACATGGTCTATTCATAGCCGAATTGATTTTGAATGTTGACATGGAAGAAGAAAGGACGGAGGAGTTGGTGGCAGCGGCTAACGAGATTAGGATTAGGTTTGGGGAAATGGGTTAAACGATTCACATATAACAATTGAAATGTATTTGCAGGTTCATCAGCAACCATTGAAGTCGAAAGGAGAACAAAAATACGCAATGACCCTAATTATAGATGTATTTATATGTATTCGGATCCGCATACATTGATTTTTAGTTTGTACAGTGGTTTTCTCTTCTTGTATTTAGATGTATTTATATGTATTCGCTAAGGCATACATATTTATATAGTGGTTTTCTCTTCTTGTATTTAGATGTATTTATATGTATTCGATAAGGCATACACTGATTTTTATTTTGTACAGCGATTTTTGACTGTTGTATTTAGATGTATTTATATGTATTTGAGTTCATACAATAACATTTTTAAATATATTTTTAGTTCTATCATTTTGAAGTTATTCATAAATTAGTTATGCATTCAATCTAACTGTATTTATCTGTATTTTCAACATAACTGTATCCATCTGTATTTAAAACAATAACACAATGAAATACAGTAAAATACTCTCAATACAAATAGAAAATCAATGAATACAACCAATGAAATATACTCAATAAAGCAGTAATGCCATGTATTAGGAATAAATAAAAAATTGTGAATACAAAAATTAACTTGAATACATCGAACAATGTTAGAAAAAAACTTGAACTGTATCAGAAAAAAAAAAGAGGGACTGAAACCCCGAATAATGATTTTTTTTTTGTGTTTAGCGTCTCATAAATCTTTCCATTAATTGGATTGATAATGTTGTGTGTTATAATTGATTTAGGTGAGTTATATTAGGAGTGTACCCCGTTAAATTAGCAACTTTCCGTTATATAACAACTGAAGAGACCTATTATTACGTTGTATTCATGAATACATGGTATGAATACATGTGAATACAACAGCTGACAGCAGGACTGCCCTGTTTTTTAGCCGATTTTTGCTACTATATTCATGAATGCAGTAGCTCGAACACATCGAATATATTACCATAACAACTGAAAGGTAGCTACAGAAAGTAATTATGTATATGGTAGTTATAGGAAGTTAATAGTTGCTAAACAATAGTCATTTTTGAAAATACCTTTTTAATTTAACACGAATGGCCAAAGAAGCTCGCGCTGCGATTCTCATTGTACATCCATGTTCTCAATAGGAAGCTCGCGCTGCGATTCTCATTGTACCATATTACATAACACAGTGTTGATTCGTTGAACTTGTTAGATCACCATGTAATTTATCGGGATGACATTTTGTCCCAAGCTTTAGATTTTGGTTACATGTCACAACATTGGGTTTCAGTGTAAGCCAGAGAACAATGCTTAAGCTAGAGGACAATGTCTCAGGTGCAAATTAAGAATTAAGACTGTTTACCCACAGATCGAATAACAATTAAATTTGTAAGTGGTTTTAAGGATACGAGGATTAATTTAATAAAAGCGATAAATTGAGTTAGATTGAGCAAACAAAGATGAAATGAATTCAAACCACATGAGGAGGATAATTCCAGTCTTGGTAAAATATTCACCCTCGATCCGGGCTCGTAATAGCCAGCACTGATGAATAAGAAAAAGAGCTAATAATAGAGAAAATAATACTATATTACTTTGGAATGTGTGTTACAATGTGTTTCATGAATTATCATACCCCCTTTATATAATAGAGAAATCCTACTCTAGATACAATTCCACAAAAGGTAAATAATCTTCCGTTTAACTGATTGCCGGTTCTTCATCGATACGTATCGAGATCCACGCCATGATATCCGGCCGGTCGCGGGTATTACGACCTTCTGTTGGTCGTGCTTGATTGCCCTACAGTGTTCTTTGAGGTCGTTCAGGGCTAGGACCGATTGCGGACTATGACCCCGATATTCCCGAGGGCGGCGTCATTCCTTCGGACTCTGGCTCGACGAGGCCCTTGCCTCGATTTCGGTCCCATGTCATCATGTCTCGAGCTTGGCTTATCTTATCGGAGACCGGGATGTACCATGAGCCCGGTTCCACCTGTATACAGATAGTCCCCTCGTTTCTCGAAGAGTAAGTTGATAAGAAACGACATGAGCTCCCTGATTCCTTCTCCGACACGCCGTGTCAGAAACGACAAAAACTTGAAACGTCTCGGTAGTCATGTCATAGTCGCTTGTAAATGCATGTCAACCGTCGGTTAGTTGTTCCTGAACGCGAAACGTCGCGTAACCTCTATAAATATCTCCTAATTTTTCCATTTTATACTTTACACCAAATCTTCTACCCTCATACCTTCAGGACTTTAATACTTTCTAGAATTTTTATCTCCGTTCCTCAAAATGATGCTCCTTCTTCTCCGCGGCCGACCACTCAGGTCAAGAAGACAACCCCTAACGTGGCTGTTGATGAACCGCCCGAAGAGCCCTTTTGAAAGCGTTCATTCCTGGGGGTTGGTCGATAGATGACAATTTCAAGGTTGAGAAGCCTTCCTCTGTACAAGGTCGATGTGAGACGGTCCGAAAAGACTACAATTGGGCCGACAAAGATATAGTTGTCCCCGACCCTGATAAGGCCATTACCACTCATGTTGAGGGATATCTAAGTGTTTACATTTATCCCTTTACATTGGGTCCGGTGGACGCGATCATCTTAGACTTCTGCACGAGGTATGACGTATGTCTCGGCCAAATTCATCCATCGTTATAGAGGGTCGTGATGCTCCTCCGATTCTTTGTGAACAAACTCGATGGTTGCTCGTTCACCATCGATCATCTTCTCCTCTTATACAGTCCCCGAATCTTCTGTGGAGGGGGGGGGGGGACTGATAAAGCTTTTACGCCGGGACGGCAAAGCCTCATTTTCGTGCATCCACGAGAATCAGGATTGAGGTTGGCAAGGACGTTTCGTTCGGGTGAGGACCGCCGACCTGGTACCCGCCAAGTGGAGTCTGTTCCTTGAGAGGTGGAACGTATCACGTTTAAGTATCAATTTTATGCTTTTATCTTTCCCTTTCTTATCGGTGCTTGTTGTGGTGCAGCTCTTGCTCGAGTTCTGAACACTATTCCTCGGCTCAAGGAGTGGGTCAAGGGTATTGGGTCACAGATGCCCTACTCTGAGCGCTCATGGAACAAACTTTCGAAAAGCGGTTGGGAGACCCGTTCCCATGGTAAGGTTTCTTTCCCGATCAAGTCATATTGAACTTTTTCTCCTAGCATCGCGTTCTTACCTCCTTTATTTTCTTTTGCAGGTCTGCCTAAGACCGTTGAGCTTAGGCCTCTAGTCGGGAACGAGGACTTGACTATTGAGTCTCCTGCTCCGGGGTAGGCTGAAGAGAGGAAAAGGAGGAGGGCTACGAGTTCCCGGGATGAAAAAGAAACCAAGGAGAAGGCTAGTGCGTAAGCCAAAGGAAACTCTAGCTCCCAAGCACTAGACTCGGACTTGCTCTATCGACTTAGGGACGAGTCTGAGGGGGAAGAGCCTCTTGTGGCCCGCGAACCGTCGCCCCCCGAAGAGTAGGGGGCCATTGAACAAGAGACCCACGAGACCAATCTTCCTCAGGCTAAATAGGTCGATGAGGAAGCCGGGGCTGAGACTTACCGGGATGCCGGTAGTGCCCCGAAGGAGGCACTTGGTGTGATAGACATTATCGAGTCGCCCTCGTACACCGAGTCTATGTTTATGTTTTGAAGTCAAGTGAGTTATGGAACAAAAGTTGGAAAAGGTCATCACAAGTTCCATTCATAATTGTGCTGAAAATTAGGTCAAATGTAACTGAGCTTTTCTCCCAATAGACTTGGAATTAGGGGATGCTCTACCTATAAAATTAAAGATCTATGAGTCTAGTTTCTAAATCATTAAACCGTTCTTCAATACGATATCGGAGTATAGATATATTCGCATTTTCACGAGACTGCGCAGATTGGTAGGTGACAAGTAGGTGCATCACCTACTTGCCAAAATAAGAGGACAAAATTAAAAGCCCCAAAGTCGGCCAAGAGGGGACTTTTAAGGGACTATCAACTCAGTTATTTCACCTATATTTCAGACCAAGAAAACCTAATTGAACCCCTGAAACTCCTCCCTAAAAATCCCACACAAACCCTAGGGTATTTCTAGTGTTACGACGTGATTCTAGTGCCGAAAAGTCCGGACAGCTTGCTAGTTTCTCTTTCTCCTTCATGTAGCTGCGTTAGGGGGCTTATTTTTGATGGAGAAGGACTAGGTTTCGTGATTCTACTCAGTCCAAGGTAATTTTATTCTTCTCCTTCCATTATCTATGCTTGTACGAGTTGTAACTCGACCGTAAAGACTAGACCTGGCGAGTTTCGAATGAGTAGTATGTTGTTTGTTGTTGCATCACTGTTGGCTGGTTGTGAAATTATTTTTAAGTTGAATTGATGACTGGTTTATAGGATAAGAGGCTTAATTATGTGTTGTTGTTTGTGTTGCTCAATTTGAAAGAAAAGACAAGTCGAAACATGTTTTAGTAAACCGAAAAATCAGTTTTGAGTTGTTGAACTTGTGGGACTATTTTGTGGTTTGTTTTGTGTTGCTATTCGGTTATCTATTTTGCTAATGTTTTTATGGAGTTTGGGAGGAGAAAGAGTGTGGAGAAACACCACATAATGGCAGGGTGGTTGTCTGGTCGTTCGTCGTTACATTTTTTTAGGTTGTTGGACACTACTTTGGTTGTCGTTTTATGTATGAAGTGATTAGGGCGTGTGGGCTGTTTTGTGGTATATTGTGATGGAGATAAGGTTGGAAAATGATGATTACATGTTGTTATTGTTGTGTTCTTGCTGTCGTTGGTATATGGTATTGGAGGATGGCCTTGTTATAGGGGAGATGCTGCCAAAATTTACGTAAACAAGCTACTAGTTTAAGTTGCGGACATAGCCTTTACTCAGCACTGATTTTGAATCTCCTTATGCCGCGGTAGATTAAATTGAGTTGTCTGAAGAATTGCTTGGAAGGCATTAAGGACTCAACGGAGTTAAGGTATGTTAAGGCACTTTCTTCTTTCTTTTGGCATGATCTAAAATGAAATGAACATAAACGATACGCTATTTCATAATGACTCTACTCCTAGCAACTAAGATTGTCCATGTTTTTCTTTCCGTACAAAGTTACTCTAAGAAAGTATTTATGATCCTTGAGTCCTAGGGAAGTTCATATTGATGGTATGATGTCCATAATGCTAATCGAGGTGCAAAGACCTTACGACACTCCGAAAGGTTTAGAACGTGATTCCATGAGTCGGACATGCATTATATATATATATATATATATATATATATATATATATATATATATATATATATATATAT
>NC_031991.1:72462483-72520435 GCF_001879085.1 Nicotiana attenuata
CCTAGAACCTTCTAGATGGGGGTTCTAATTAAAATTTCAGGAATTGGATAGAATAACTTGGGCAATAAGTCATGAATTGAAGGACTAAGTAGCTAAAAACTGAAATTAAATAAGGGACTAAGGGTGTAAAAAGAAATCTGAAAGTTGCCCTAGTTTTTGTCTATAAAAAGGGCAGGACCCTTGCCTTGCAATGCAAGTTTTAGAAGTTTAGAAGGGGAGAGATCTGAAATTCAAAATTCAAAGTTAGAAAACTATAGAATCTGAAAATTCGAAATTCCAGTCCAAAAACCAAAAAAAAAAAGAAAATCTTAAAATTTGAAAGTTTGAGAGGGAAACTGAAAATCAACAAAAGTTCTGCAAAAGTCTGAGAGTTTTGAGCATTTAGAGTTTTAGATCTTAGGTTTCTAAGCATTGAAGATCCTGAAAATTTCAGTAGTTGAAGTTTTAGAGGTCCCTGAGGTTATTTCAAGCTCAATTTGGGGTCATTCAAGCTTGGTTTTGGGTGTTTACTGTTGTTGTTCATTCGAAACTATTTCCTGGCTGTTTTGATACCACTTCCTGGGCTGGAAATTAATCTCTAGTTGTTATTGACTGCTGTTTGTTTGTTGCTGCCTAGCTGACTTCAACTTCACTTCATTTTGTGCTAATTTCCAGGTACACATCCTGAATTTGTCCTGATGTAGCTCTCCAGTTAGAAGTGGAATAAAAATGTTGCAGTGATTGTTCTGTTGTATTTTCTTTTCCTTTGAATGATTTGTTGATTTGTTGTATCTCAAGTAGTTTCATGATTTAGCTAAGACCTTATTGTATTAATTATGGACTATGAACTTTAGCAGGGTTCTATTTGTTTGTTCCAGTTTAGTAATTCGGATAGGTAGCTTGTGTTAGTTTTTATTCATGCGGACGTTGATAATTCCTGTTTAGTGTTAAAATCCTGTCACCTAGACTCTAGAGTTTTAAAGATCTGCAAAAACATAAAAAAATATCCAGTTATTCATGTTTTAGCTTTAAACTTGTTAATTAATGTAGTTTGTCCATCTACTTGCCATTAAAAGTAAAGTCAAGAGTGTGAGCTTATAAGTTGAATCACCATTTCATTGATACCAAATTTTAAAAATAGGTAATCAGGTCCTTGATCTTACATTTTCATGTTAATGCTGATTTTGTCTCTACTATTGTTCATGTTACTTGGACCATGAAAACTGGGCTTAACATTTGGCCCAATTACTTAATGAGAAGTCCAAGTATTTTCAGCCTTGAACCAGTGCCTTTTGCAGTCCGTTAAAGACCTCTTCAAATTGGTCTTGTACTGAAGCCAAATCGTTTGACAGCTTTTATAAAGCTGAAGGCATTTCCATTCTTCTTGGGCTGATTGTGAAGCCCAATAGGTTGAAGGCCTGAATTTATGTTTTAAAATTGTTAATTTAATTGTAATGCAGCATTTGGGCCTTTCAAGTTCAAGTGGCAGACTTGAATTAAGGGGCTTTCAATAATGGGGGTCCCCTTGTTTAAGTTTGGACTTGATCTTGAGGCCCGAATTTTTATTGTTGAATGCCTTTAATAGTAATTCATTCATATCATTAATTAATTAAGTTTTTAGAGACAACCCTTAGTAGAGAATGATAGTCCCTTTTAGGATGGCCTTTACAATAAAACGAGGTGCGTCGCGCCAAACAAAATTCATAAATTGCGTGGCCCTCTTTAAATACTCACATTAAAATATTTAGAAATCGGGACGTGCCATTTAGCGAATTTTCATGGCCTCCCGCAAAGTTATCAACACGTTAGTTGATTTAGGCACGCATTTTAATAAATCTACCTTCTTAAACTTGGGTGTGCATTTCATGTGACCCAAATACAAATCCCAAAACGTTGAATAAAATGTGTCGCGGATCCGGGTACATTTCATGTGACGTGATCCAAAAATATGTTTTAACACGTTCAACATTCCTCAAAAATTAATTAAAAGCGGTAAATAATTTTAAATTGCACTATAGGACGAACATGTTTTAAAATCTGATATTAGGCCATTTATAATAGTTTAAGCGACCGTGCTAGAACCACGGGATCCGGGGGTGCCTAACACCTTCCCCCGGGTCAACAGAATTCCTTAGTCAGAATTTCTGGTTCGCAGACTTCATTTGGAAAGTCGAAATTTCCTCGATTTGGGATTCAGGATAAACCGGTGACTTGGGACACCAAAAGCCAAACCTATCCCAAGTGGCGACTCTGATTAAATAAATAATCCCATTTCGAATAATGTCACTTAAATTGGAAAAACTCCCTTATAAACTATCCTCAGGGGTAGGTGTGTAAAAAGGAGGTGTGACAAATATAATAACGGAAAGTAACTGGGAGCCAAAGATGATCTGGAGATATACTTACCTACTGTTATTGACTTAACTCTCTCAATATAGTAATTAAAATAGTTGACCAACCCTATAAGGCTCGGAACATGTAACTGCTCGGCCATAGTAGGCTCGCTCATAGGCGTTCGGCCATACTAGGCTCGGTATCTCAGCCACTCTGGGCTCTCTCATAGGCACTCGGCCATAGTAGGCTCGGTATATAACTTACCATCCAATCGGAGGTTACCCAATAGGGACCTGTCTACCGATTATAGCTCGGTGGTGGTAAAAATACTGTAATACTGTATATATAGAGAGAGAGAGACCCCCTACCCTCTTAACTGAAAGAAGATAATACTTAACTGAATAGAAAGTCCCACTAAGGGAGAATACTGTAACTTATGAGACTAAGAAAATGTGAACAAATTCAGGAATACAAACTTCTCTTTATGTTTCGTTATCAAACGCATGTAGTTACGAGATAATGCCAAATAAAGGAACGGTCTAGCCTTAACATAACTTATCACAATCTTTCCCATTACCACATTTAAATATTCTCTTCACACCTTAATATACAACAAAGATAATAATACTATCATTAAGTTACCAAAGGTACAACTATTGCACAACGAACGACAAGTTTATTTTGTATTATGACGAGTAGCATCTCCCCTATAATCCTTACTTCCTCCAAATTCAAGATAACACCAACAAAACAAGAACACAACAAATGACAACATATATACATTATTTTCCAACCTTATATACACCAAAAAATACTACAAAATAGCCCAACACACCCCAATCTCTTTATACACAAAACAACCGCCGTAGTAGTGTCAAACAACCCGAAAATATTACGACGAACAACCAGCCCACCACCCTAAATTTATGTGGTGTTTCTCCACACCCTTTATCCTCCAAAACTCCCTAAAAATATAGCAAAACACGCAATCCAACAGCAACACAAAACAACCCACAAAACAGTCCACTACAAGTTGAATAACTTGAACTCACGGCTTCCGATCACCATCCCGTGAGTTCTTACAATTATAGAACGACTTCCCATACATTTCCAGAAGAAAAAACAGATGAAAGAGAGCAGTAAACTTACCTTATTTGTTGAATAACTCATCTCCTATATTGGTTCTTTAAACTTTGGGTTTTTTCTCCAACTAGAACTTGAAAAGGAGAGAAAATCAATTAGGGTTTGTGTGCAATTTTTGGAGGATTTTTGCAGGGGTTTATGTCTAGTTATTGTGCTATATAATGAGTATATTGCGGTATATAATCCCTTAAATGGTCTTTTCGGCTGACCCGAAATACCCCTTTTTGGTCATATTTAATCCTCTCATTTAAGCAAGTAGGTGACACACCTACTTGTCACCTAGCAGTCTACGCAGTCTTGCAAAAACGCATATATCTCTCTCTACTCTGATGTCTTATTGACAAACGATTTAATGAGTTAGAAATTAGACTCATAGATCTTCACTTTTATGGGCGGAACACCCCGTAACTCTAAGTATAATTGGAGAAAATTGCAGTTACATTTGACCCAAATTTCAGTAAAACTTATGAACGTAACTTGTGATGACTCTCATCGACATTTGCTCCACAACTCGTCTGACTTCTGTCGATGCCCCCTTTTTCTTCTTAAAGGCGCAATCGGGTTTACGACATTTGGGAGGACAACTCTTTTCCCTTTTGGGATTTGGGTTTTGTTTTGGAATTTGAAGAGTCGCCACCTAATGATTAAGTGAATTAGGACACAAAAAAAGGGTTTTTGAGTTTGAAAACCAGAGTTTGGGTAAGAGCTAGAAATTATCTTGAGGGGAAGGTGTTAGGCACCCCCCAAGATCCACTAGTGTGGTTCCCGGCCATGTTACAATTGTGACTTCACTTAACAAGTAAGCAAATAAGGGTTCAAATAGAGGGAGTTTTCACATAATATTGCAAGTAAAATGGAAATTTGAGGAGAGATAAAGAGGGCAGAAATTTCAAGAAAAGATTTAAACAATAAATGAAAAAAAACAAATAAAGGGAAAGGGGGGGTCCTAGGTTTATAATCAATATGGATCACCCCACACAACACCCGGTAACCGTTTATACACGTGGTGTTATCGCGTGGTCATCATATCCATATTCTACCCTTCCCACCCCATAAAGGTTATTAAACGCGTGAGTTGGTCACGAATACTTATTGCGTGCTATTACCCGTCCCGTCCTATAAGTCCTGGAGGGTATTTAGGACCACTATTCCTACGTGGTGGGGACTAGGCTAAACCCTTAAGTTTAAAGGCAAAAATGCTAAGCGACATACATAACAAATAGGACTGCACATAAGGGGAACATACAAAGGCACATAGAGGCTCATAGATCCCTCCACAAGTGAACTCATAATTAGCACGTCTCAAACACATTTAAGGTCTCAAAGACAAGAGTTTTAAAAGCCGGAATGTTGAAATAAAACAGTGAGTTTCAGTGAAAGCAGAAGCTTAATTAAGACTAAGTGATTTGAAAAAATGCTCGGTTTTCAGAAATACGACTTGGGACAGTAGTAGGATTTAGAAGTATACAGCAGTTTAGGAGTTAGTGAAAATATAGATAAAATCGTTAAAACATTCTTTGTAAATAGAGTAAAGGCATGGAGATACATTAACTTGACGAGACATAGGATAAATATTTTGAAAATAATAGCACGATTCTGGGCAGAAAAGGGTAACCTAGTAGAAAACATAGTAGAACAGATACACAATTTCGAGATCATTTCAAAGTAGGGCGAGAGTTTAGTAAAACAGAGTGAAGTTCAGAGAATCAAAAATAAGAATGGGAGCAGCAGAGTTCAAAGTTAAAAGAGGCTAATTAGTCTTAAACTGGTAACCACATGATTAATCAATTCTTATTAGGCCTAATATTTGCCTAGGCGTCATATACATTGTCTGATTGTCTTAAAGAGTGGACATGCATATTTGATTCTGATTTAAAAGAAAGGATACGCATAGTACTTGTATTATTGGATTAAGCATGCTAATAGGCGTTTTGACAATTGCAATCCAGATAAGTATAAAACTCTAAGCAGCAGGATGTCTAATGCACAGAAGAGTTCCTAAAACATGATCTCTACTATGCCAATGCAGTAATGACAGTTTGTTAATAATTAAGATTACGAAGTGAGTACAATAATATGCTGAGAATAAAAGACCTAAAACAGGATTTCTAACATATGAAATGCATGTCCTAAGCAGGTTATCTATTGCGCAAATAGGTAAATAAAAACCTATAAACATGTTTTCTACCCATAGAAATAAACATGCATACCCCTCCCCCATATTCACTATTCAGCCCCCAATCATTCATTTACAAATTATTACAAACCAGTAGTATCTGAATTACAGTAATGAAATAAAAAAAATAAAAACTTATTCTATAGGGAGCCTTCAGTAGGGCCAAATCCTCCAACCTTTACTGCCAAAATAGCTTCATAGCTTGGGTGTGCCAAAGTTCCCTAAGGACCTCGAGGGCTCTTGAGCCATGCTCACGCCCAGACTTAGTAACCAGGAGTTAAACATGTGCAGTGTGGAGATACCAGCCTCAGTGTGTCAGAGTTCAGAGGGTATTCAGGAGGTCCCCAAAGCAGTGCCACACTGAGGGGGTGGAACTTAAGTATCTAGGAATAAAGTGAAGTGCAAGAGAGTTCGAAAATGTTTTGACAGTGTTGAAAGGAATTTCACTTAAAACATTTCGTAAAACAAAGAGAGTCTGTTTAGTAAAATAGTTTTTTTTTGAAAAGAGAATAAAGTAATAAGCAACAACCTAGACACAGCACCTCCAAAAATAGATTCATACACAGCCAAAGACCACAGAACCAAGGCAGGTCCAGCAAACACAAACAGGGATAGTGGGGTTAGGGACACATAGGACAAAACTGTAACCCAGCGAAGGCCTAGGACTAGCTCAAACACTTTCAGGCATAGTCATAGGAAAAAACACAGATATGAAGAACAACCACATAGAGGGGTGATAGGGATTTGGGATAAGTATGCAAGTCATGCTTGGAAACACACATAAAGGGGGTATACTAATCCAAAGGGAAGGGAAGACATAATAACATGCTAGTAATACATTTTAATTATAGATTTCGCAAGAGAACCACAAATAGAAGCAAACTAGAAATAGTAAGAACTGAAACAAATAGAGAATCACATTGTTGTTGGAGCTTTGAATTGAAACTAGGACATACCAGTAAAGAGCAAGAGCAGGATGCAAATATAAAGTGATAACACAATTTTAGCCTTGGCTTACAGCCGGCTAATAATAGGCAAGAGCAGAGAACAGCAATAGAGCAAAAGAGCAAGAGAGAAAGAGCACAAGAGAATGTAGAATTGAGAGTATTCCCTGATGTGTGTGTGTGTGTGTGTGTTTTGCTAATGAAAGAATAGAGTATTTATAGTTCTGGAAACGAGTAGAAAAATAAGGTAAGAAGTAAATTGTAGTGTAATTATGGAAGTAAATACAATCAGAATCCCAATCAATGTAAGTACTCTCCTTTAATTGGGGAGTCCTAGTTCAAACGGCTACCAGGGTGACAAATAAGGAAAGAGACTAATTGAAAGACTAATTTCAATCATACATAGAGTAGTAAAGAATAAGGCGTGTGATTAGGACCAAGTACAGAACATATGAATTAAGGAAAGTAAGAATCAATTGGCGACATGCTTGCACATAAAATAAGGCAGAGTATCATTTTGAAAATCAGTAAGAGATCCCCTAGTATCGCAGGGAATCAGTTATCAGTTAAGGCAGATGTCAACAAGTAAGGAAATTCACAAAATCAGTGAAGAGTGTTAAGGCAAGTATCACAGTTAAAGGAAAATACATAAAATCAGCAAAGAGTTCTAAGGCAAGTATCATGGCTAAAGGAAAATACACAAAATCAGTAAAGTACTAGTCACAATCATTCAAGGATTCAAAGTGGCAAACTAATACTGATTTAAAGGGAATAAACACACATTAGACGAAAATCAGAAACCCTGGTATATAACATTAGGAGTCATGTGAGTCAGGGATCCGAAATGAACCCAAAGACAAACAGCATAGGGTAAAGATTAGTGAAACATGAACGCAAATGCAAGCACACAGGAAAAAAGAGCAGCTTTCAGGGTTCTAAGTCTAAAAGTTAGGGTTTCACACAGATACTAGTACGAATCAATAGGGTAGACATGATACATGCAAATGAGACAAAGAATCATAAACCATAACGGGAAAACAGAGTAGAATCACTAGAATTTCAAGCCATTCGTGATAATCAAACACATATACTGACCAATCACAAGGAAAAGACTTCAACAATGGTAAATATGAAGGAAAATCATGATATAGTGTTAAAAATCATAAAGAAAACCATTTTGAGAAAGGGTTTCGGAACCCTAGTTAAAAGTGAAGGTCCGTTCAGAAAAATAGAAAGTTTTTTTAAAGGAAACATCATAATAACTCGTAATATGCGTAGATCTACTGTAAATCTAAAAGAATCGGAGGTTCCAAACATTAGGGTTTCAAAGAAAACCTCAGAGAAGAAAAGAAGAACCTCAAAAGTTACTGGTTCGAGCCTCAAAGGTCACAGGCCTCACTCGAAATCAAACTTCGGAGGCCTGAAGCAAACAGGAACACCATGGGTGTGAGTAGACGGGTCCTCGCCCTTCGAGGGCCTTAGGGATGACATTTACCGGCATGAGAGAACCATACGAGGCAGAGGGTGAGGAATCCATGGTCTCCGGTGGAGAAGGTCGCCGGAGAAGATGAAGGGATTCGTCGGAGAAGGGGAAGAGACAGAAGTCTCTAGAAGAGACTAGAGATAGAGAGAGAGAGAGAGTAGAGNAAAATATAGATAAAATCGTTAAAACATTCTTTGTAAATAGAGTAAAGGCATGGAGATACATTAACTTGACGAGACGTAGGATAAATATTTTGAAAATAATAGCACGATTCTGGGCAGAAAAGGGTAACCTAGTAGAAAACATAGTAGAACAGATACACAATTTCGAGATCATTTCAGAGTAGGGTGAGAGTTTAGTAAAACAGAGTGAAGTTCAGAGAATCAAAAATAAGAATGGGAGCAGCAGAGTTCAAAATTAAAAGAGGCTAATTAGTCTTAAACTGGTAACCACATGATTAATCAATTCTTATTAGGCCTAAAGTTTGCCTAGGCGTCATATACATTGTCTGATTGTCTTAAAGAGTGGACATGCATATTTGATTCTGATTTAAAAAGAAAGGATACGCATAGTACCGCATTTGCAGAAACGTTTCAAACACTTAGCCATATTTTAGCAAAGTTATTAGACTAACATGTTAATTAACCACTGTAATTCGAACGAATAAGAAGTCCTAAGGGAAGGATATCTAATGCACATAGGAGTACCTAAAACATGATTTCTAAGATGCCGATGCAGTAATGACAGTTTGTTAATAATTAAGATTACGAAGTGAGTACAATAATATGCTGAGAATAAAAGACCTAAAATAGGATTTCTAACATATGAAATGCATGTCCTAAGCAGGTTATCTATTGCGCAAATAGGTAAATAAAAACCTATAAACATGTTTTCTACCCATAGAAATAAACATGCATACCCCTCCCTCATATTCACTATTCAGCCCCCAATCATTCATTTACAAATTATTACAAACTAGTAGTATCTAAATTACAGTAATGAAATAAAAAAAAGTTATTCTATAGGGAGCCTTCAGTAGGCCCAAATCCTCCAAACTTTACTGCCAAAATAACCTTTCATAGCTTGGGATGTGCCAAAGTTCCCTAAGGACCTCAAGGGCTCTTGGGCCATGCTCAGGCCCAGACTTAGTAACCAAGAGTTAAACATGTGCAGTGTGAAAATACCAGCCTCAGTGTGTGTCAGAGTTCAGAGGGTACTTAGGAGGTCTCCAAAGCAGTGCTCACACTGAGGGGGTGGAACTTAAGTATCTAGGAATAAAGTGAAGTGCAAGAGAGTTCGAAAATGTTTTGACAGTGTTGAAAGGAATTTCACTTAAAACATTTCGTAGAACAAAGACAGTCTGTTTAGTAAAACAGTTTTTTTCTTGAAAAGAGAATAAAGTAATAAACAACAACCTAGACACAGCACCTCCAAAAATAGATTCATACACAGCCAAAGACCACAGAACCAAGGCAGGTCCAGCAAACACGAACAGGGATAGTGGGGCTAGGGACACTTATGACAAAACTTTAACCCAGCGAAGGCCTAGGACTAGCTCAAACACTTTCAGGCATAGTCATAGGAAAAAACACAGATATGAAGAACAACCACATAGAGGGGTGATAGGGATTTGGGATAAGTATGCAAGTCATGCTTGGAAACACACATAAAGGGGGGTATACTAATCCAAAGGGAAGGGAAGACATAATAACATGCTAGTAATACATTTTAATTACAGATTTCGCAGGAGAACCACAAATAGAAGCAGACTAGAGATAGTAAGAACTGAAACAAATAGAGAATCACATTGTTGTTGGAGCTTTAAATTGAAACTAGGACATACCAGTAAAGAGCAAGAGCATGATGCAAAGATAAAGTGATAACACAATTTTAGCCTTGGCTTACAGCCGGCTAATAATAGGCAAGAGCAGAGAACAGTAATAGAGCAAAAGAGCAAGAGAGAAAGAGCACAAGAGAATGTAGAATTGAGAGTATTCAGTGATGTGTGTCTCTGTCTGTTGCTAATGAAAGAGTAGAGTATTTATAGTTCTGGAAACGAGTAGAAAAAATAAGGTGAGAAGTAAAGTGTAGTATAATTATAGATGTAAAAACAATTAAAATCCCAATCAATGTAAGTACTCCCCTTTAATTGGGGAGTCCTAGTTCAAACGGCTACCAGGGTGACAAATAAGGAAAGAGACTAATTGAAAGACTAATTTCAATCATACATAGAGTAGTAAAGAATAAGGCGTGTGATTAGGACCAAGTACAGAACATATGAATTAAGGAAAGTAAGAATCAATTGGCGACATGCTTGCACATAAAATAAGGCAGAGTATCATTTTGAAAATCAGTAAGAGATCCCCTAGTATCGCAGGGAATCAGTTATCAGTTAAGGCAGATGTCAACAAGTAAGGAAATTCACAAAATCAGTGAGGAGTGTTAAGGCAAGTATCACAGTTAAAGGAAAATAAATAAAATCAGCAAAGAGTTCTAAGGCAAGTATCATGGTTAAAGGAAAATACACAAAATCAGTAAAGTACTAGTCACAATCATTCAAGGATTCAAAGTGGCAAACTAATACTGATTTAAAGGGAATAAACACACATTAGACGAAAATCAGAAACCCTGGTATATAACATTAGGAGTCATGTGAGTCAGGGATGCGAGATGAACCCAAAGACAAACAACATAGGGTAAAGATTAGTGAAACATGAACGCAAATGCAAGCACACAGGAAAAAAGAGCAGCTTTCAGGGTTCTAAGTCTAAAAATTAGGGTTTCACACAGATACTAGTACGAATCAATAGAGTAGACATGATACATGCAAAGGAGACGAAGAGCCATAAACCCTAATGGGAAAACAGAGTAGAATCACTAGAATTTCAAGCCATTCGTGATAATCAAACACATATACTGACCCAATCACAAGGAAAAGACTTCAACAATGGTAAATATGAAGGAAAATCATGAGATAGTGTTAAAAATCGATAAAGAAAACCATTTTGAGAAAGGGTTTCGGAACCCTAGTTAAAAGTGAAGGTCCGTTCAGAAAAATAGAAAGTTTTTTAAAGGAAACATCATAATAACTCGTAATATGCGTAGATCTACTGTAAATCTAAAAGAATCAGAGGTTCCAAACATTAGGGTTTCAAAGAAAACCTCAGAGAAGATAAGAAGAACCTCAAACGTTACTGGTTCGAGCCTCAAAGGTCACAGGCCTCACTCGAAATCAAACTTCGGAGGCCTGAACCAAACAGGAACACCATGGGTGTGAGTAGACGGGTCCTCGCCCTTGGAGGGACTTAGGGATGACATTTACCGACATGAGAGAACCATACGAGGCAGAGGGTGAGGAATCCATGGTCTCCGCTGGAGAAGGTCGCCGGAGAAGATGAAGGGATTCGCCGGAGAAGGGGAAGAAACAGAAGTCTCTAGAAGAGACTAGAGATAGAGAGAGAGAGTAGAGAGATGAGAGACTGTGAAGAATGAGGGGTCGGGGGGTAGTTAAAACTTTAATTAAGGAAAGGTAATCTGGGCCGTTGATCTTATTTGATCAACGGCTCAGATTAAATTGGGGTTGGGCCGGGTTATATTAGGGATTGGGATGGGGTGTTTTAATTGGGTATTGGGCCAATTAAATCTGATGGGGGTGCGGTTAAATTGGCTAGGATTGAAATAATAAAGGGTTGTTTGTTAAATAGCCAATTTTCCCTCTTTTATTTTTTATAAAATAGTTAAAAAAAGATTTTAAATCAAATTGAAGGTACTGGACTAATTAATAACGTATAAATATTAATCTAAAAATACTGGAAATGATTTTACAACTGTAAAATGCTGCTAATCGTAAAAATAGGCTATAATTGCAACTATATGCAACTTAGCTTTAAAAATACCAAACAAATGCGTAAAAAATATGCAAAAATTATCTTAATTATATCTTGGTGTAAATATGAGAATAAAAATAGGTTAATCTCAAAAAGGATAATTTTTTGGGATAATTATTGGTTTTGTACTGCTAAAATGGACAATAAATTGCTTTTAAAAACTTTAAAAATAAGGGACAATACCAAAATTCTTGGGCAAGCTTATATATGCATGTACATGCTATTTTGAGACTATTTTGAGTATATAAAAATACATGGGGAAAATTGGGTATCAACAGCTGCCCCTCTTTACCCGAGAAGGATGAAAGAGTTGTCGGGTAAAGATATGATGGCCAATTTTGACCGAATGAAATGATTTGAAGAATTTTGACCGAGCTCTGGTTCCTGAGCTGCCTACATATCCCTGGTCTTACAGGAATCAGGCCATATGTAGTTCGGGAATCCATCGGCGGAACGTGCCGATGGAGATTTCGAAAGACGGACGCGATATTCAGGTTGGGAAGGATGGTCAGGGATTGATAGGCTGCGGGAACCGGAGCGGGATCGCTCCTGCTGTGACGGCCGTTGCTGGCCGGTGTACCTGCAAGTGAGCAATGCAAACATATGTTGTGCGCAAATTTAAACGTGATGCAAGTTCCCATTGGACCATGAAATGCTCGTCTTCGGACGGCTAGGATGACGTCCTCAGACCATGACGTCCTGGGCCATGAAGCGTATAATAAAGGATTCGCAGGCTATGAAATGATGTTCTCGGGCTATGAGGATGATGCCTCCGAACCATGATGCCTTTGAATAATGATATGCAAAAGATAAAGAAGGGGGTCCTCAGGCCATGGCATGGCGTTCTCGGGCTATGAAAAATGGTGCCTCTGAACAATGACGCCTTTGGACAATTTGGCGATCTTTCAGCCCATGCAAGACTTAAATGAAGCGGCGATATTTCAGCCGTGCAAAAATGTAAATACAAATGGCGATCTTTCAGCCGATACAGGATGAAGTGGCGATATTTCAGCCGATGCGGAATTTAAATAAAGGTGGCGTTATTTCAGCCCACGGGAGATTTAAATGAAGTGGCGATATTTCAGCCGATGTAGAGTTAATAAAGTTGGCGATTTTTCAGCCATGCAAGATTTAAATAACGGTTTGGCGATCTTTCAGCCATGCGGATGGAGGTAGAGCTTAACCTCGGAAGGCAGAATGGTAGCCTTATGCAATGCAGAAGAATGCAGAAGAATGCAGATGGAGACAATGCTTAGTCTCGGAGGCATAATGGTAGCCTTATGCAATGCAAAATGCAGATGGAGACAATGCTTAGTCTCGGAAGGCAGAAAGGTAGCCTTATGCAGTGCAAAAAATGCAGATGGAGACAATGCTTAGTCTCGGAAGGCAGAAAGGTAGCCTTATGCAGTGCCAAAAAATGCAGATCGAGACAATGCTTAGTCTCGGAAGGCAGAAAGGTAGCCTTATGCAATGCAGAAGTAAAAGGTGAATAGTAACGAAAGCTCTTAGCTGATAGATGATAGCTGATAGCTGATTGCGTCGTTGTGGCTGCTGGGGATGTCACGTGCGAATAGCGCTTGTAAGTAAGTGATGATTCTGAGAGTTGTATTCCTGAAAAAGTATGAGTATGTAATCGTATCTGATGATTTTATGTCTTGGGGTGCCTGCATCCAAAGAAAAGTCGTGAGTTTTGTAAAGGGGGGAAGGTTAGTTCGTCTTCCCGTGGACATCGCTTGTCCTACTCGGCTCTTGCTTTCATTGGGGCAGCGTCGCTAAATAAAGCAATGCTAGTAGTCACGCATGATTTAGTAAAAAAGAAAAATATGTTGTAAATACATAATTAAAAATGATTTTCTTTTAGATGAACCGACGATTGCGACGCGGTTCAAGACATTGCAACCTCCCTTTTCGGAATTTTGAGGGTCCTCCTCAAAATTCTGCCTCCGTCGGCTGCGCGCGATGACTGGCTGAAAATCAACTTCGAAATTTTGAGGGTCCTCCTCAAAATTCTGCCCCAGTTTCCAATATCGAGGAAAAATGAAGATTTTATTGAATTGTGACCGAACCCATAAGGCTGCCTACGTATCCCCTCTTAAACGGGAATCAGGTCAGACGTAGTTCAAATTACATCATAAAAAAAATCGTAAGTGCTACACATAGTATTGCTTGACTGCATCTGAATTGATCGGCTTTGGCCAAACTTCCCCGTCCATTTCTGCAAGTATGAGGGCTCCTCCTGTTAGAACCCGGTGAACCATGTATGGACCCTGCCAGTTGGGAGAGAATTTTCCTTTGGCTTCATCCTGGTGCGGAAAGATTTTCTTCAATACCAGCTGTCCTGGTGTAAATTATCTTGGCTTGACTCTTTTGTTGAAAGCTCTGGACATTTTGTTCTGATACAATTGACCATGGCAAATTGCATTCATTCTCTTCCCATCTATTAGAGCTAGTTGCTCGTAGCGGCTTTTTACCCATTCTGCGTCATCAAGTTCTGCTTCTTGTATAATCCTCAAGGAGGGAATCTCTACTTCGGCGGGAATAACTGCCTCTGTACCATAAACCAACATGTAAGGAGTTGCCCCGGTTGATGTGCGAACTGTGGTGCGGTATCCCAATAAGGCGAATGATAACTTCTCATGCCACTGCTTATGCTTTTCTATCATCTTCCTTAGTATCTTCTTGATGTTTTGTTGGCCGCTTCTACGGCTCCATTCATCTGAGGTCTGTAGGCTGTAGAATTCTTGTGTTTGATTTTGAATGTTTCACACATGGCTTTCATCAAGTCACTGTTGAGATTGGAACCATTATCAGTGATGATCGACTCTGGGATACCGAATCGAAAAACGATGCGGTCGCGGACAAAATCTGCCACAACCTTCTTGGTTACTGCTTTATATGACGCTAATTCAACCCATTTGGTGAAATAATCAATGGCCACTAGAATTAACCTGTGCCCGTTTGATGTGGCAGGCTCAACAGGTCCGATGACATCCATTCCCCAAGCGACGAACGGCCATGGCGAGCTTGTTGCATTAAGCTCATTTGGAGGCACTTTTATCATGTCTGCATGTATCTGACAGCGATGGCATTTTCGGACATACTGGATGCAGTCTGTTTCCATAGTCATCCAAAAATATCCTGCTCAGAGTATTTTCTTTGCTAAGACAAAACCATTCATATGTGGACCGCAGATCCCTGCATGAACTTCTTCTAATAACCTGGATGCTTCCTTTGCGTCAACACACCTTAGCAATCCCAAATCAGGAGTCCTCTGGTACAAGATTCCTCCGCTGTGGAAGAAATTGTTGGATAATCTTCGTAGAGTGCGCTTCTGAATAGCATTTGCAAGCTCCGAATATTTTCCTTCGGCCAAGAATTCCTTGATGCCATGAAACCAGGGCTTTCCGTCCGCTTCTTCCTCGACATGAGCACAATAAGCTGGCTGATCATGAATCTTTACTAGAATAGGGTCTATGAAGTTCTTATCCGGATGCTGAATCATGGATGATAGAGTGACCAATGCATCGGCAAACTCATTCTGGATCCTGGGAACATGCCGGAACTCTGTCTTTACGAACCTTTTCCTCAACTCTTGTACATGATGCAAATACGGGAGTATCTTGGAGTTCTTGGTCGCCCATTCTTCTCGGACCTGATGTATAAGCAAATCCGAATCTCCAATCACTAGCAACTCTTGGATGTTCATGTCAATAGCCATCTTGAGCCCTAAGATGCAGGCTTCGTACTCCGCCATATTGTTGGTGCACGGGAACCTGAGCTTGGCGGATACCGGATAATGCTGGCCGGTTCTGATACTAGGACTGCTCCTATGCCAACTCCCTTGAAATTTGTTGCTCCGTCGAAAAACATCCTCCAACCGTCATAGGATTCTGCAATGTCCTCTCCTATGAAAGATACCTCCTCATTAGGAAAATACGTCTTCAGAGGCTTGTATTCTCCGTCCACGGGATTTTCGGCAAGATGATCTGCCAGTGCCTGTCCTTTGATTGCCTTCTGAGTCACGTATGTCGAATTCACTCAACAGGATTTGCCACTTGGCTAGTTTGCCAGTGGGCATGGGCTTCTGAAAGATATATTTCAGCGGATCCATTCTTGATATGAGGTAAGTGGTATAGGCATAGAAATAATGCCTCAACTTTTGAGCTACCCAAGTCAGAGCACAACAGGTGCGTTCTAATAGAGAGTAACGGGCCTCGTATGGAGTGAACTTCTTGCTGAGGTAATAGATGGCTTGATCCTTTCTCCCTGTTTTGTCGTGTTGCCCCAGAACACAACCGAATGCTCCATCCAATACTGCAAGGTAGAGGAACAGCGGTCTGCCCGGTTCGGGCGGAACCAGAACTGGCTGCGTTGATAGGTATTCCTTGATTCTGTCGAAGGCTTTCTGACAATCATCGGACCATTTAGTAGTGGCATCTTTCTTCAACATCTTAAAGATGGGCTCACAAATGACAGTAGATTGAGCTATGAACTGGCTGATGTAGTTGAGTCTCCCTAAGAAACTCATGACCTCTTTCTTGTTCTTTGGCGGCGGCAATTCTTGAATGGACTTAACCTTTGATGGATCCAGCTCTATTCCTCGGCGACTTACGATGAACCCAAGCAACTTTCCAGCAGGAACCCCGAATGCGCACTTGGCGGGATTCAGTTTCAGATTGTACCTCCTCAGCCTGTTGAAAAATTTCCTCAAATTTTCCATGTGGTTGGTGGTTCTCTTGGATTTGATGATGACGTCGTCTACATACACTTCGATTTCCTTGTGTATCATGTCATGAAAAATAGTAGTCATAGCCCTCATGTAGGTGGCCCCAGCATTCTTTAACCCGAACGACATCATCTTGTAACAATACATCCCCTGTGGCGTGATAAAAGCCGTTTTCTCAGCGTCTTCCTCATCCATCCATATTTGATGATACCCAGCAAAACAATCGACAAATGACTGTAGTTCGTGCTTGGCGCAGTTGTCAATCAGAATATGTATGTTTGGCAAGGGGAAGTCGTCTTTCGGACTGGCCCGGTTGAGGTCCCGATAGTCGACACAAACTCTGACCTTCCCGTCCTGCTTCGACAGCGGCACAATGTTGGCTAACCATGTTGGATACTCTACTACCCTGAGGACCTTGGCTTTGACCTGCTTGGTGACTTCTTCCTTAATTTTCAAACTCATGTCAGGCTTGAACTTCCTGAGCTTCTGTTTTACCGGCGGACATGCTGAATCCGTTGGCAGTTTGTGGGCTACAATAGATGTGCTAAGACCAGTCATATCATCATACGACCAGGCGAATATGTCCTCATATTCCCTTAGAAACTCTGTGTATTTTTCCTTTTCTGATGGTGACAGATGAACACTGATGCACGTTTCCTTGACATTCTCTGTATCCCCCAAGTTGATAACGTCAGTTTCGTCCAAGTTAGATTTAGGCCTATTCTCAAAGTTCTCAACTTCTTTAACAACCTCTTCTGGTATATCATCCTCTTCTGAGTCTATATCCGTTTGTTGCGTTGTCTCGTTGCAAGTCACAATCGTCGGTTCATCAAGATAAGTAATAGTAATGCTGTGTAAATAAAGTAAACGATAGAAAAATAATAAGCGCTTTGATATAAGAAACTGAAATGCTTTGATAAACTTCATAATTGTTTTGAACATTGGAGCTCTTATTTTCGAAAATAAAATGCGGAAAGAAAAT
Source organism: Nicotiana attenuata (assembly GCF_001879085.1). Classification (NCBI taxonomy): domain Eukaryota; kingdom Viridiplantae; phylum Streptophyta; class Magnoliopsida; order Solanales; family Solanaceae; genus Nicotiana; species Nicotiana attenuata. The sequence goes on from NC_031991.1 coordinate 72,480,138, forward strand.
CAACTAGCGAAAATAAAGATGATGCATGGTGCTTTGTTCAGCCTTGCTACCCCGAACCTTTCCGGGCCGTGGTGGTTCTGATGGACCAATTGTTGAGGCGCACTCCTTGGCTCACAGCTTATATGGAAGGGCCTTCCTCTCCTTCCTCCTAAAAAATGACACAGCAGTCCGTATTGTCGTCTTCCAAAAACAGATTCCTCATTGCTGCCAGTGCTTCCTCTTCTTCTGACCCATATATGACATCTGCTGGCTGGAAAGTCTGCTCCAGGTGAGGTATCGGATGCTCCAGTGGGTAGTAGGGATTGTGCCATGGTGGCGACCAGTGGTTGAACTCCTCCCAAGTGTATTCATACCCCAAACCGAAAGTGGTACCATGTTTCTTCAGCTTGATGGGTTTGGCGATTCCCTGGAGGTTCTTGCCGAGCCCCTTGCCAGGTTCATATCCGCTCCAATTCAGTATACTTTCGATCTTGTCATCCCACCACTTATCCTTGTCTACGGCGTTGACTTGCTCAATGTGATGGTAGGTTTCTCCGCCTATCTTCCTTCTTCCTCCGATCGTTGGGATGGTCTGGCGACTGTATATGGGATTACTACCGTCGCCATGAATAATCAGTAAAGTACTAGTCACAATCATTCAAGGATTCAAAGTGGCAAACTAATACTGATTTAAAGGGAATAAACACACATTAGACGAAAATCAGAAACCCTGTTATATAACATTAGGAGTCATGTGAGTCAGGGATGCGAGATAAACCCAAAGACAAACATCATAGGGTAAAGATTAGTGAAACATGAACGCAAATGCAAGCACACAGGGAAAAAGAGCAGCTTTCAGGGTTCTAAGTCTAAAAATTAGGGTTTCACACAGATACTAGTACGAATCAATAGGGTAGACATGATACATGCAAAGGAGATGAAGAGCCATAAACCCTAATGGGAAAACAGAGTAGAATCGCTAGAATTTCAAGCCATTCGTGATAATCCAACACATATATTGACCCAATCACAAGGAAAAGACTTCAACAATGGTAAATATGAAGGAAAATCATGAGATAATGTTAAAAATCGATAAAGAAAACCATTTTGAGAAAGGGTTTCGGAACCCTAGTTAAAAGTGAAGGTCCGTTCAGAAAAATAAAAAGTTTTTTAAAGGAAACATCATAATAACTTGTAATATGCGTAGATCTACTGTAAATTTAAAAAAATTGGAGGTTCCAAACATTAGGGTTTCAAAGAAAACCTCAGAGAAGATAAGAAGAACCTCAAACGTTACTGGTTCGAGCCTCAAAGGTCACAGGCTTCACTCGAAATCCAACTTCGGAGGCCTGAAGCAAACAGGAACACCATGGGTGTGAGTAGACGGGTCCTCGCCCTTCGAGGGCCTTAGGGATGACATTTACCGGCATGAGAGAACCATACGAGGCGGAGGGTGAGGAATCCATGGTCTCCGGCGGAGAAGGTCGCCGGAGGAGATGAAGGGATTCGTCGGAGAAGGGGAAGAGATAGAAGTCTCTAGAAGAGACTAGAGATAGAGAGAGAGAGAGAGTAGAGAGATGAGAGACGGTGAAGAATGAGGGGTCAGGGGGGGTAGTTAGAATTTTAATTAAGGAAAGGTAATCTGGGACGTTGATCTTATTTGATCAACGGCTCAGATTAAATCGGGGTTGGGCCGGGTTATATTAGGGATTGGGCTGGGGTGTTTTAATTGGGTATTGGGCCAATTAAATCTGATGGGGGATGTGGTTAAATTGGCTAGGATTGAAATAATAAAGGGTTGTTTGTTAAATAGCCAATTTTTTCTCTTTTATTTTTTATAAAATAGTTTAAAAATTTTTATTTAAAACAAATTAAAGGTATTGGACTAATTAATAACGTATAAATATTAATCTAAAACTACCAGAAATGATTTTACAATTGTAAAATGCTGCTAATCGTGAAAATAGGCTATAATTGCAACAATATGCAACTTAGCTTTAAAAATACTAAACAAATGCATAAAAAAATATGAAAAAATTATCTTAATTATATCTTGGTGTAAATATGAGAATAAAATAGGTTAATCACGAAAAGGATAATTTTTGGGACAATTATTGGTTTTGTACTGCTAAAATGGACAATAAATTATTTTTAAAAACTTTAAAAATAAGGGAAAATACCAAAATTCTTGGGCATGCTTATACATGCATGTACATGCTTTTTGAGACTATTTTGAGTATATAAAAATACATGGGGAAAATTGGGTATCAACAAGCGCTCAGCATATGTAAAAGTCGAAGGCAGCTTCCGAGGTTCGGGATTGCACCGGGCACCCAGGGAACTGCTACATCATAAGAAAAGATGTAGGTGAGAAAAGATATGAATGAGGGAAGATAAAAGAAACAAAGCAATTAACATAAGATGTTGATGGGTTTGTACTTACGCTTGCATCTTCTCGGCCGGGATTATATTGGAGATCCTGTCATGACCCGGATTTTCCACCCTCGGGAGTCGTGATGGCGCCTACTAGTGAAAGCTAGGCAAGCCAATTATCCCAATTAATTTAACCTTCTCATTTTTAATCCCTTAACGATTGTAAGTTAACATATTATAAACAACGGACAATAATAAAGCGGAAGGATGAAACTTAATAATTTAAGCTAATACCAATACGAATCCATAAACATCAACCACCCAGAACTGGTGTCACAATCTCACGGACTATCTAGGAATACTACAAATAGGGTCCGAACAAAATAAATACATATCTGTCTCTGAAATAGTAAAGAACAGAAGAAAACTAGATAGGGAGAGGACGCCAAGGCCTGCGGACGCCTGCAAGACTACCTTGGGTCTCCTGATGGACTGAAGGCAGCAACCCCTAGCTAAGGTCCGTATGCTCCAGTACCGGGATCTGCACAAAAGAGTGCAGAGTGTAGTATCACCACAACCGACCCCATGTGCTGGTAAGTGTCGAGCCTAACCTCGGCGAAGTAGTGACGAGGCTAGGACACAACAAATCAATAACCTGCAACTAAACAGTATCTAACAGAATAGCAGCAATAAAAGTAATTCAAAAGTAACGGGGGAGGGGTAACATGCTATGGGAAAATACCAACATAAAGAATCACAGTAATAGTGGAATAAGACAATTAAGATATTTGAACCGAACACAACAATAAGTCTTAATAAACAGGCAATAAGTGCACGGCATCACCCTTCGTGCTTTTACTCTCAATCCTCACCAATTCAATAAAGTAATGAAAATGAGCACGAAATCACCCTTCGTGTTTTATCTCTCTTCCTCACCATATAAATATTAGAAATGTGCACGGCATCACCCTTCGTACTTTATCTCTCTTCCTCACCATAATGCATCAATAACAATAAAAATGTACACGGCATCACCCTTCGTGCTTTATCACTCTTTCCTCACCAAATGCATGAATATGAATGTGCACCGCATCACTCTTCGTGCTTTATCACTCCTTCCTCACCCAAACAATAGCAACAACAATATCCCGGCAAGGGAATTAACAATAAGTATAAATACATCCCGACAAGGGAATCAACAATAAGAATTTATTACGTCCCGGCAAGGGAATCAACTATAACCAAACTTGTACCAACAATCAACTTCACAATTGAACCTCAACAAGAGCCAATGTTCAACAATAACCAAATACCAAGAAAATAATGATAAATCTTGCTCAACATGGATAATCAACAATTTAGGCATTCGTAGTACTTATTAAGAACCACATCGATCACAATTTAAGACTCACGAGCATGCTTGACACCAACGTATAGGTACTCGTCACCACACCTATACATCGTACACCACGCTAGCACATAGCAAATAAAGCACAATACCTATTCCCTCAAGCTAAGGTTAGGCCAAACACTTACCTCGAACTGCCACGGTCAACTCAAGCCTCATACACAGCTTTTCCTTTAGAATTCGCCTCCAATTTACTTGTATATAGTCCAAATTAATTTAACAACATCAATAAATGCTTAAGAATTCATACCCAATGCTTAATTATAGGTTTCCTATCATTTTCCCCAAAAAGTCAAAAATCGACCCCGAGCCCGCTTGGTCAAAACTCGAGGTTCGGACCAGAACCAGATCACCCATTCACCCACAAGCCCGTATATGTAATTAGTTTTGAAATCTGACCCCAAAACGAGGTCTAAGTCCAATTATTCAAAAAGCCCTAACTCTACCCAAATTCCTAATTTCTAGCATGAAAACTCTTGATTTTTGATTAAAAAGTGATGAAAATAGTTGGGTAATTGAACTAGTGGAGTTTAGAATTGGTTACCAACACTTTGGGGATGAATTCGTGTGAAGAAAATCGCCTCTAGGTCTTGGGAGTTCAAAAGTATGAAGAAAATGGGTTCTGCACGGTTTTGAAATCTGTCTTTAAAAGACTGGGCAGGCCTTCATCGCGTTCGCGATGGCCCTTCCGCATTCGCAAAGGGTTGCCGGTTGAGGACTTACGCGATCGCGAGTTCTCCTACGCGTTCCCGAAGGGTTGGCCCCCCTGACCTTCGCGTTCGCGGACCAGCGTACGCATTCGCGTAGAGGAACGACAACTTCCCTGCCCACCTCCAATTTACCTTACGTGTTCACGTGCCATAGGGCGCTTTCACGTAGAGTAGTCCTCCCAGTGCTCCGCATTCGCGATCTACGTTACGCGTTCGCGTAGAAAAAATCTACCCTAGTCCCAATTTCCCTTTCACGATCGCGAGAGTTACTACACGATCGCGATGCACAAAAGATCTGTGCACCAGAAACAGCAAACCTACAACTTTCCTAATTGTAAAAACATCCCGTGGCCTATCCGAAACTCACCCGAGCCCTCGGGGATCCAAACCAAACATGCACACTAATCTAAAAATATCATACGGACTTACTCGTGCGATCAAATCACCAAATAACGCCTCAAACTACAAGTTTAGCATCAAAATCAAAGAAAAATCTCAATTGCTCTTTATTTAGAATTTTAACAACCGAGGGTCCGATTCACGTCATATCAAGTCCGTTTTTAACCAAATTTTACAGGCACAATTTAAACACCATATAAGACCTGTACCGGGCTCCGGAACCAAAATACGGGCCCTATACTATCAAATTCAAACACATTTAAATTTCCAAAAAAATTTATAATTTCAGTTAAACAATTTTCTTCAAAAATTCATTTCTCGGGCTTGGGACCTCGGAATTCAATTCCGGGCATATGCTCAAGTCCCATATTTTTCTACGGACCCTCCGGGACCATCAAATCAAGGGTACGGGTCCGTTTACCCAAAATGTTGACTGAAGTCAACTTAAATTCAATTTTAAAGGCAAAATTAGCATTTTTATCAAATTTTCGCATAAAGGCGTTCCGGATATACGCCAAGACAGCGCACCCAAATCGAGGTGGGATAAAAGGAGGTTTTAAGGCCTCAGAATACAGAATTAACTTGTAAATCAAGTGATGACCTTTTGGGTCATCACATCCTCCACCTCTAAAACAACCGTTCGTCCTCGAACGGACATAGGAAAAAAGTACCTGAGTCGGGGAAGAGATGGGATAACGGCTCCGCGTATCGGACTTGGACTCCCAGGTAGCTGCCTTGGCAGGCTGACCTCTCCACTGAACACGAACTGAAGGGAACTTCTTCGATCTCAGCTGACGAACCTGCCGGTCTAGAATAGCTACTGGCTCTTCCTCATATGTCAGATCCTTGTCCAACTAGACAGTGATGAAGTCTAACACGTGGGATGGATCGTCGTGATACTTTCGAAGCATGGACACCTGATACACTGGGTGCACAGCTGATAAACTCGGCGGCAATGCAAGTCTATAAGCCACCTCTCCCACTCGATCCAGAATCTCAAAAGGACCGATGAACCTAGGGCTTAGCTTGCCCTTCTTCCCAAATCTCATCACGCCCTTCATGGGCGACACCCGGAGCAACACTCACTCTCCGACCATGAATGCCACATCACGAACCTTGCGGTCGGCATAACTCTTCTACCTGGACTGAGCGGTACGAAGCCTATCCTGAATGATTTTCACCTTGTCCAAGGCAATAACCGAGCCTCTCCCGGCTCAACCATCCAACCGGCGACTGGCACCGCCTGCCATATAATGCCTCATAGGGAGCCATCTGAATGCTTGACTGGTAGCTGTTGTTGTAGGCAAACTCTGCTAATGGCAAGAACTGATCCCCAACAACCTCCAAAGTCAATGACACATGCTCGGAGCATATCCTCCAAAATCTGAATAGTACGCTCGGACTGTCCGTCCGTATGAGGATGAAATGATGTACTCAACTCGACCCGCGTACCCAACTCATGTTGTACTGCCCTCCAGAAATGCGAGGTAAACTGCGTACCTCGATCAGAAATGATGGACACGGGCACACCATAAAGACGAACAATCTCCCGGATATAGATCTCAGCTAACCTCTCGGAAGAATAAGAGACTGCCACAGGAATGAAATGCGCTGACTTGGTCAGCCTATCAACAATAACCCATACGGCATCGAACTTCCTCTAAGTCTGTGGGATTCCAACAACGAAGTCCATAGTGATCCGCTCCTACTTCCACTTAGGAATCTCAATCTTCTGAAACAAACCACCAGGTGATGCTCGTACTTTACCTGCTGACAATTCAAACACCGAGCTACATAGGCAACAATGTCCTTCTTCATTCTTCTCCACCAATAATGCTGCCGCAAATCCTGATACATCTTAGCGGCGCCCGGATGAATATAATACCGGGAACTACGGGCCTCCTCTAGGATCAACTCATGAAGTCCATCCACATTAGGCACACAAATACGACCCTGCATCCTCAAAACTCCATCATCTCTAACATTAACCTGCTTGGTACCTCCGTGTCGCACTGTGTCTCTAAGAACAAGCAAATAAGGATCATCATACTGCCGATCTCGGATACGCTCAAATAATGAAGAACAAGTGACTGTGCAAGCTAGAACACGGCTGGGCTCGAAAACATCCAACCTCACGACTGATTGGCTAAAGCCTGACTTCCTACTCAATGCAAGGCTGGCCATACTGGCTGACTTCCTACTCAATGCATCGGCCACTACATTGGCCTTTTCCGGATGATACAAGATGGTAATATTATAGTCCTTTAACAGCTCCAACCACCTCCTCTGCCTCAAATTTAGCTCCTTCTGCTTGAACAAGTATTGAAAACTCTTGTGATCCGTGAACACCTCACATGACACGCCATATGAATAATGCCTCCAAATCATTAGCGCGTGAATAATGGATGCTAACTCCAAATCATGAATTGGATAATGCTTCTCATGGATCTTCAACTGTCGCGAAGCATATGCAATAACCTTGCCATTCTGCATCAACACCGCACCAAGTCCAATACGCGATGCATCACAATATACTGTATATGGCCCTGAACCCGTGGGCAAAACCAACACTGGCGCCGTAGTCAAAGCTGTCTTTAGTTTCTGAAAGCTCGCCTCACACTTGTCCGACCACCTGAACTGGGCACCTTTTTGGGTCAACCTGGTCATCGGGGCTGCAATAGATGAAAACCCCTCCACAAACCGACGGTAATAGCCCGCCAAACCCAAGAAGCTCCGGATATCTGTAGCTGAAGCGGGTCTAGGCCAGTCCTTGACTGCCTCTATCTTCTTTAGATCTACCTGAATACCCTCTGCTGAGACAACATGACCCAAGAATGCAACCGAACTCAACCAAAACTCGTACTTCGAAAACTTAGCATACAACGGACTATCTCTCAGAGTCTGAAGAACGACTCGAAGATGCTGCTCGTGCTCCTCCCGGCTGCGGGAATGAATCAAAATATCATCAATGAAGACAATCATGAAGGAATCCAAATAAAGCTTGAACACTCGGTTCATCAAATCCATGGAAGCTGTTGGGGCATTTGTTAACCCGAATGACATCACTAGGAACTCATAATGCCCGTACCGAGTACGAAAAGTTGTATTAGGGACATTGGATGCCCTAATCCTCAACTGATGGTAGCCAGATCTCAGATAAATCTTCGAAAATACTTTGGCACCCTGAAGCTGATCAAACAAATCATCAATCCTCGGCAATGGATACTTGTTCTTGATGGTGACTTTGTTCAACTGCCGATAATCTATACACATCCTCATCGACCCATCCTTCTTCTTGACAAACAACAGCGGCGCACCCCAAGGCGAGACACTCGACCTAATAAAGCCCTTATCCAGCAAGTCCTACAACTGTTCTTTTAATTCTTTCAACTCTGGCAGGGCCATGCGATATGGCGGAATAGAAATGGGCTGAGTGCCCGGAGCCAAATCAATGCAAAAGTCAATATCCCTATCGGGTGGCATCCCTAGCAGGTCTGAAGGAAATACCTCTAGAAACTAACGAACAACGGGCACAAAATCCATAGAAGGAACCTCCGCACTAGAATCATGAACATACCCCAAATAGGCCAAACATCCCTTATCAACCATACATCGAGCCTTCATATATGAGATAACCCTGCTGGTAGAATGACCAGGAGTCCATCTCCACTCCAAACGAGGCAACCCCGGTAATGCTAAGGTCACGGTCTTGGCATGACAATCCAATATAGCATGATAAAGGGATAACCAATCCATCCTTAGAATGACATCGAAATCCACCATACTGAGAAGTAGGAGATCTACATGGGTCTCAAGACCCCCAATAACAACCACGCAAGCATGATAAACACGATCTACCACAATAGAATCACCCATCGGTGTAGACACATATACAGGAGCACTCAAAGAATCACGAGGCACAACCAGATAAGGGGCAAAATAAGATGATACATAAGAATATGTGGACCCTGGATCAAATAGAACTAAGGCATCTCTACTGCACACTGAAACCGTACCTGTGATAACTGCATCGGAGGCCTCAGCCTCAGGTCTGCCTGGCATAGCATAACATCGAGGCTGGGCCCCACCACTCTCAACTGCATCCCTGGGACGGCCTCCTACTGGCTGGCCTCCACCTCTAGCTGCCTGACCTCCACCTCTAGTGGCATGACCTCCACCTCTAGCACCTCTACCCCTACCTCTAGCTGGCTGAGCGAGTGGTGGAACACCCGGTGCTGGAACCATAGCACGAGAACCCTGGTGCTGAGAACTACTCGAGGCTCGAGGGCAAAACCTAGCAAGACATGGGGTGCTAAGACTGCTGGCCCTGAAACTGACCCTGATGGCCTGGATAACCACCCTGAAAACTCTGGAGCGGAGGTACACCGATAGGAGCTGGTGGTGCACTATAGGGCAACTGATCAGAATACTACATATGAGAACCACGACCACCTGAAGCACCGCAAGAAACCTGAAGTGCTGATTGAAAGAGCCTAGGAGGATGGCCTCTACCAAAAGAATCCCTGCCTCCAGATGAGGCACCACTGAATCTGCCAAAATGACGAGGACTCTTATCGGACCCCTGACCGCTCCCCTGAGCTAAAACCATCTCAACCCGCCTGGCCACATTGGCCGCATCTTGAAAAGAAATCTCGCTACCTGTCTCCTTAGCCATCTGCAGTCTAATAGGTTGAGCGAGTCCCTCAATAAACCTCCTCACACTCTCTCTCTCTCGGTGGGGAGTATCAGAAGAGCATGACAAGCCAAATTAATGAACCTTATCTCGTACTGGGTGACAGTCGTAGAACCCTGCTGGAGATGCTCGAACCGCCTGCGGTACTCCTCTCTCTGAGTGACGAGATGAAACTTCTCGAGAAAAAGCTACGAGAACTGGTCCCTAGTGAGAGTTGGTGATCCAACTGGTCTGGTCAAACAATAATCTCTCCACCATTTCTTGGCGGAACCTGACAGACGAAAAGCAGCAAAGTCGACCGCATTGGTCTCCACTATCCCCATGTTCTGAAAACCTCATGACAGCTGTCTAAGTAATCCTGAGGATCCTCTGAAGATGTACCACCATAAGTACTAGTGAACAGCATGGTGAACCTGTCCAGCCTCTGTCGCGCCCCATTTTTTCCTCCTCGCGGAGAAAGTCTGGGTTTCAACATTTCATGGGGGAATCGACTCATTTCCTTTTGGGATTTGGGTATTTGAAGAGTCGCCACCTAACAGATTATGGTGCGTTTGGGCACCTAGAGTGATTAACTCTTAGACTGATTTGCATTACCAGATATTTAGGGTAAGCGCTTAAAATAACCTTGAGGGGAAGGTGTTAGGCACCCCTCTCGGTCTATAACGGTGGGTCCCGGCCGAACTTATACTTATGAATTAGTCCTTTAACAAATAAGTAGTTGAAACACATGATTGCAAATAAAGCATGTTGGACATTTTATGACTCGCGTAATAAGACAAAGGCTTTGAGCAAGTTGTGTACATATAAAAAAAAATAAAGCTTTAGACAAAGGGAATTTGGGAAGGAAGGGTCCTAGGTTGATTAGCCTACTGGATCACCCCACGCAATGCCCGGTAAACACTCCTCAATGAGGAGCTACACGTGACATTAACGCGTGGTCATCATATCTATATCTACCCATTCCCACCCCTTAGCGGCTATTTAAGCGAGTGTTGTTTAGCGATCTCTATGCGTGCTGTTACCCGTCCCTTCTTATTATTCCTGGAGAAAATTAGGACCTCTACCTATAGGTAGTTCTAGACAGACCCCTAAGGTTTAAAAGGAGAAAATACTAGGCGACAGGCAAGAACAAATAGGACTTCAGCAAATAAAGGTAGGAAAAAACAGTTAAAGGCTCAAGTTTACCTCCATAGATAATTCATGTAAGCAGCACAACTCAAACACAAACAAGGGCAGTATTATTAAACAGGATCCTAAGACATGATGTCTAAGTGAGTATCAGAACACAAGAGACATGCAGATTTATTTTATGAGCTCAGAAGCAGGGGCCCTAATCAGTTTGCCTACTGATTTAAGCAGCAAAAACAAAGAACAGTTTCCAGTTTTATAGAGGTTGATTACCTAAGGCTTGCTGATAACTAGGGATTTTGACGTGTTTCATGCTCCTCCTTGCTTGCGCTTTGATTATAAACTCTTACAAAATAGTCCCAAAAGGCTCATAAGTTGTGCTTGATTGCAGGTTTGATCAACAAAGTGACGAGATGTCAAAGATCAAAAGGAGTAAAACTTGCACAAGTATCAAAGATAAGACAACTCAGGAAAAACTAGCCTAGTGCGGCCGCAGTCCATTCTGTGCGGTCCGCACTAGGGAGATTCAGAGACTGGATTTTTAGGTCATCAAAGCAGTGCGGCCGAAGTAGATATTGTGCGGCCCGCACTAAGACACCGCGGCCGCACCACCATTCTGTGCTGTCCGCGGAAGGAAACTTCAGAGAGATGTCAAGTACCAAGATTCAAGCCTGTGCGGTCCGCGGTCGTGTTTGTGCGGACCGCGCTAGTTTCCTCCACGGTCGCAGTCCATTCTGTGCGGTCCGCGGAGCCTGGGTTTAGAGAGTTGATTTTTCAGAGTCAAGAGCCTAGTGCGGTCGCACACTATTTTGTGCGGTCCGCACTGACCCCGTAGGGGCATTTTTGTCCAGTTTTTCCAGCTTAGTATAAATAGAACATTTTTACATTTTTAGGGTATAAGATATTACAGAACAGTAGCTGCGCTCGTGAGAAGCCATTTTGTAGCCATTTCGGGCACTTTAACGTAGTTTTAGCAATTGAATCATTATATTTACTTCGGTAATTTAATATTATGTCTTTCTCTTCATCTATTTCTTTGATTTTATCTTCAAACATGAGTAGCTAAACCCATTAGCTAGGGTTGTGGCTCAACCCTAGTGTTGGTAATTGATGAGTGTTGTGATTTGAGGTTAGATTGATTATGCGTATTTGTTATTTGGGTCAATTTTATGGTTTAATTTATGAATTAGTGGTTGCAAACACTAGTTTGTGCTTAGTAGACTTGGGCTCTTCTTTAGAAAGAGAGCCTAAGTCTCCAAAATTGACTCAACAAGGAATTGGGATGGACTCAAGAGATTTGATAGTCCCAATTAAAGGGTTGAACCTCGAGAGAGTAATTACCCGACTTGAACCCTAGTTGCTTGGGCAAATGTGCATACCTAATTGGTCTCGAGAGAGTCAATTGGGCAAAACCACTCTTTCTACCGAGAGGTGTAGAGTGGGTAGTATCGAGCAACGGTTATAACATATCTCCCCAATCATGTCGATCATGCCTTAGATGCAATTACCTGTCAATTAATCACCTAGGTGAAGGTCACTACCCTAGTGCTTTTTTAAACCATTAGATACAACTTGTAGCAATTCTCGTTTAGCATAATCTAGCTGCATTTATAATTAGTAGTTGATAATAGTAGAATATAAAGAAAAGACCAAAAATGATTGGAAGTGATATTTGGAACAATTACACAACTCCACTCTAGATAGATACTCGACTCCATTCCTAGCTCCCTGTGGAAATCGATCCCGACTCACAAATCGGGTAAAAGCTATTGCGACCCTCTCTCGCTACTTTTTAGTGGTGCGGAGTAGGCAGTGATCACTTGCCTTGGCGTAGGATAACGTACAACAGTTACCAGGATTATTAAAACAATAGAAGTTATTTTACCTAAAGAATGTTGTTCTAAGTGTTGCAAATATATACAGGGATTATGACCAGTTTTACTTAAACATGATGATTAGACGTGAGACTATTTTATGTCTTTTTTCATGCATCAGTAGTTTAACTAGGTGTGACTGAGCGAGATCCTAAACGTGGTATCTAATATACACATATAAGGTTCAGAATGGTTTATATGCAGAATTCCTAAAGCAGGATTTCTAAATGCACAGCAGGTTACAACATGATTTCAAACTATGCATAAGTGACAGTTTATTTTAATGTTGTCGTTTACCCTAGAAACAGGATTTCTAAGTCATAAATAAGGTCAAATGAGATGCTGAAGCAGTAAACCTAAAACATGATATCTAATGCATGACATGCTTTGAATGTGTTGGTCCTAGACATGGATTCTAATGCACATATAGAACATGTAAACCTAAGGCATGGTTTCTACCCGTTGATATTGATAACATATATAACTACCTTCCCCTTTTCACTAGCCAATCCCAATATCGTTTACAATAATTATTACAAACCTATCTTAAAATGAATTACATAGATAAAGAAAAATAAGAAGTTACACTATAGGGAGCCTGAAAACAGGCCCGGATTTCCAGAACCTCAAATGCCAAGATTGTTTCATAGCCTTTCCCAATATTCGGGTGTCTCAGAGTTCCCTAAGGGCCTCAAAGGATCCCGAGCAGTGCTCACACCCAGATTTCACAACCACAGTGCGGAAGGGTCAGCTTTAATGCATCAGAGTTCAGAGGGATCTCATAGGGATCCCTAAGCAGTCACACATTAGAGGGGCAGAACTTAGGGATCTAAGAATAGAGTGACAGTGCTTGACATAGTTTTGAAATAAGTTTAAGTAGGAAAACAAATTGAAAAATGACTTGAAAATAGTTTCGTAAAACAATAGAGGAGTTATTGACAGTTTTGAAAAGAGTAGGGCAATCAACAAACAACAGGCCAACCTCAAATCCAAAACAGATTCAGCATCACGCATAGAACAAAGAACTAAGACAGGTTTAGCACCACAAGCCCTCACACACGGGGTCAATGGGAATCGGGGACAGGTAAAGCACATAATGGTAGACACATAGCGGGCAGAAGTCTTTGGAATTGGTACAGATATGCACAGAAACACTGATTAGACATAGTCAAAGAATCAGCAATATTAAGAGGTTTAGTATAGGGTCAACATAATTTAAAATCAATCCAAGAATCATACGAGTTTAGGAGTTCAGACTACTTTAGAAGGAGATTCATACTAGAAACCAGATAGAGCAAGATCACATGGAGACAGACTACGTAGAGGGGGATAACATATTCATACTGATCCTAAGGAAGGGGAGTAAATAACATGCTAATAATGTAAACATATCAACTACAGGTTTCACAGCAAAACCATAAGTAAAAGCAGACTAGAAACAGGATGAATTGAAGTAATAAAAGGATCATATTATTTTTGGAACTTGAATTGAAATCAGAACATACCAGTAAAGAAGGTAGTAAACACAAAGTGAGGAGCAAGAGAGTATAGTAATCAGCCTTGGCTTGCAGCCGGCTGACTTAGAACAATAGCAAGTGACCACAGAAAAGAGAGCAGAAGAGTGTTTTTTGTATGAGAGAGAGTTTTTGAACCAATGTGTTCGTGTCTTGTGCTAATGAAAAGCAGGGTACTTATAGATTGAAAACAGGTAGAAAATAAGGCAAGAATCAAAGTTCAGCAATAATAATGGAACCCTGTACTAATCAGAATCAAATCAATGTAAGTACTTCCCTTTAATTAAGGAGTTAAATAACAAATAAGGAAATAAATCAATGTACGACCAATAAGGACAGACTTCAAATACAGTAAGCATAGGGTAAACAATTAGGGCTAAGTTCAAAAAAACTCTAATTAAGGAGACAATCACTAAGAATCAAGTACCAATGCGGAAAAGGTAAGCAAACCAATCAAATTGAGTAGAAAGGGTAGGAATCGAAGGTTTAAAGGAAAGTGTTCAAGTCAGACCCGGAAACAAGGAATTCAGAATCAATCAAAGAGAAAGTCACGAGTCATTGTTTAGCATATAAATAAAGTAAGACATGGACAGCCAAGAGTCAGCATACAACCCTAGCAAACATGAAATTTAAACAGTACTGATTCAATAAGAAAGAGGCAAGTCTTGAACAGTCAAGATGGACACAAGCATATAGGATCAGTGTAAATTTAGGCTAGGAAACTCAGTAGAAACATATTCTAGGCAAGAGAGTCACAGAAACTCAAAAACGAGAACTGGTCAGTCCTGCTGATACACAGAACCAAACGAAGAACCCTGGAAAATTAGGGATTTCGAGATAGACGAGTTAAAGATGTAGTAAAATCATAGAATCAGTCAAAATATGCAAGAAATAGAAGTTTAAACACAAAGAATTAGTTAAACAAGATTTTTAAGAAGAAGTTCCAAAACCCTATTTTTAGAAGAAGGTGAAAAACGCTTGAAATCAACGATTCTTGTAAAGAATCTCAAGGAAAGTGTAAAACATTAAAGAAACAAACTCAAATCGTCCTAAATTTGTACAGATCTAGGAGGTATAGAAAAGAAATTAGGGTTTCAAAAGAAACCCATATAGAGATGAAGGAACCTGTCTAGAATCCCAAGGATCGTAACAAATATAGCATGATTTTGCTTGAAATCACACTGGAGTAGCCAAGAATAGATAGGTGATGAACCCTAGATGCAAGTCAGCATGGCCCTGGGCCTTTGAAGACCTTAGAGAAGGCAGGCATGGCATGAGAGAGCCCATTGGAGGCTTAAGAGACGATGTGAGGTCACCGGAGATGGCCGGAGATGGGAGGTCGGAGGTTGAAGGGTCGGGGTTAGGTTAAGAGTGTATTGAGAGTAGAGAGGATTTTGGGGCAGCGGTGTGTAGAGAATGATTAGTGTTAGGGGTCGTTTAGGATTGAAAAAGGAAAGAACGAACGAGGGTCGTTGATCTTTTAGATCAACGGCCAGGATGTGATGGGGCCTTCGGTTGGGTAGGTGTAATTAGGGCCTGGGTCGGGTATTTAATATGAAATTGGGCTGGGTGTTGGGTTTAATTGAGGCTAAAATTGAAATGCAATTTGGCTAAGTTTTAAATACCAATTTAACCCTATATTATTTATAATAAATAATAGATGATTTCTGAAAAAATAATTTCGTGTACTGAAATGATTTAAAATAGATATTTAACATTTTAAAAATGTAGAAGATCATTTTATGCATATAAAACGGAATTGTACATTAATAAGGCTAATATTGCCATTATATGCAAATTGGCCTTAAAAATGTAAATGCAATTGTAAAAAAATGCACAAAAATATCTAAGCAATATTTTGGCATAAATATAGGATTTATATGGTTAACTTATCACAGCAATAATTTGAAGGATAATTATTGGAAATTTTATAAATAAAAAAAAGGAAGAAATAAATCAATTTAAAACCTTTAAAATTACAGAAAAATTATAAAGACCTTGTGTATGCTTATATATATGCTATTTTGAAAGTATTTATGTATATTTAAAAAATATAGGAAAAAATTGGGTATCAACAGTTGCCCCTCTTTACCCGGGAAGGATGAAAGAGTTTTCGGGTAAAGAATGATGGTCAATTTTGACCGGACGGGATGCTTTGAAAGACAGAGGCCGGACTCCCGTCTTCGAGCTGCCTACATATCCCTGGTTTTACAGGAATTAGGCCATGTGTTGTTTAGGATTCATCTACGGAATATGCCAATGAAATTATCGCAAGAATGGACACGCGATGCGGAAGTGGCTATGGCGAGCGGTTAAGGCTCGGGACAGTTGGAGGAACCGGGGCGAGATTGCTCCTGCTAGGATAGCGGTTGCTTACTGGTTACCTGCAGATAAAAGATGTTACATAGATGTACTCGTGCGGAAATTTAAACATGATGCAAATTACCTTTGGACCATGAAGGTTGTCTTTGGATGGTTAAAGATGACGTCCTGGGCCATGAATTGTTCAGTGAGGGATTCGCAGGCCATGAAATGTTGCTCTCGGGCCATGAAGATGGTTCCTCCGAGCCATGACACCTTTGAATAATGATATGCAAATTTGAGAGATCCTCGGGCCATGGAAAAGTGTCTTCCGGATATGAGGATGATGCCTTTAGACTATGACGCCTTCGGATAAATTAGCGATATTTCAGCCCATGATACGCAATAATATGATGTTAACAAGACAAGGCTTAGTCTTGCGAAATGGAGGGCAGAGCTTAGCCCGATAGAAGAGAAAATAGATAGTGCTAGAAATACAGCAAAATTTGTACGAAAAGGGACAGTGCTTAGTCCTCATGCAAATAGAGAGGCAAGTCTTAGCCTCATGCAAATATTGAGGCAGGGATTAGCCTCATGCAGGTATGGAGTCAAGTAATAGACTCATGCAAGTAGGGAGGCAGGGATTAGCCTCATGCAAGTATGGAGGCAAGGATCAGCCTCATGCAAGTATGGAGTCAAGGATTAGACTCATGCAAATAGGGAGGCAGGGATTAGCCTCGTGCAAGTATGGAGTCAAGGATTAGACTCATGCAAATATGGAGGCAGGGATTAGCCTTATGCAAGTATGGAGTCAAGGATTAGACTCATGCAAGTAGGGAGGTAAGGATTAGCCTTATGAAAGTATGGAGGCAATGATCAGCCTCATGCAAGTATGGAGTCAAGGATTAGACTCATGTAAATAGGGAGGCAGGGATTAGCCTCATGCAAGTATGGAGTCAAGGATTAGACTCATGCAAATATAGAGGCAAGGATTAGCCTTATGCAAGTATGGAGTCAAGGATTAGACTCATGCAAGTAGGGAGGCAGGGGTTAGCCTTATGGAGTCAAGGATTAGACTCGTGCAAGTAGGGAGGCAGGGATTAACCTCATGCAGGTAGGGAGGCAAGGATTAGCCTCATGCAAGATGGGGAGGCAAGGATTAGCCTCATGCAGATGGGGAGGCATGGATTAGCCCCATGCAGATAGGGAGGCAAGGATTAGCTTCATGCAAATAGGGAGGCAAGGATTAGCCTCATGCAGATACGGAAGCAAGGATTAGCCTCATGAAGGTAGGGAGGCAAGGATTAGCCTCATGCAAGATGGGGAGGAAGGGATTAGCCTCATGCAGATGGGGAGGGATGGATTAGCCTCATGCAAATCGGGGAGGAAAGGATTAGCCTCATGAAAATGAGGAGGCAAGGATTAGCCTCATGGAAATAGCGAATAGCAAATAAGAGTAGCATATGTCTTAGCTGGAGATATATTCGGTGTCTGATGGACTGATTGATAGTGAGCTTGTTCTGTGTATATTTCTGCGGATGTTACCGTAGCGTCTGATGTACCTGCGCTCAATGAAATATTGTAAGTTTTATGGGGGGGGGGGAGGTTGGTTCGTGCTTCTATCCGCTGGCCTTGCTTTGCTCCGTTCTGGGGGCCTTTTGAGTTTCTCGGGTAACCTAACCGCTACGGAAATAGAATTTTCGAAAGTATGCAATTATTGATGAAAAATAGAGTTATTTAGAAACATATTGAAATATCAAGTAATTTTGATGAACTACTAACTGTAACACATCTTAAAGGCATTGCAGCTCTCTTATATTGGAATTTTGAGGGTCCTTCTCAAAATTCTGCCCCAGTTTGGTAGATGATCTTTTGACCATTTGCAGATAATAGGCCTTGCTGAACCCTCTTCGGAATTTTGAGAAACCTTCTCAAAATTCTGCCCCAGTTTCTTAACTGATTTTTGACTGTCTGACACATGTTGGCGTCGGCTGGACTTGCTCCGGAATTTTGAGGGTCCTCCTCAAAATTCTGCCCCAGTTTCTTATCTTGGGGGAAATGGAAATTTTATTATGATATGACCGAACCCATAAGGTTGCCTACGTATCCCCTCTTAAACGAGAATCAGGTCAAGCGTAGTTCAATTACATCAGATGAGCAAATGTAAATAATCAAAGCATAGTATCTCTTGACTGCGTCAGAATTGATTGGTTTCGGCCAGATTTCTCCATCCATTTCTGCAAGTATGAGTGCTCCTCCTGTCAGCACCCTGTGAACAATGTACGGACCTTGCCAGTTGGGAGAGAATTTCCCTTTGGCTTCATCTTGATGTGGGAAGATCTTCTTCAGCACCAGCTGTCCCTGTGCAAATTGCCTTGGTTTGACTCTTTTATTGAAAGCTCTGGACATTCTGTTCTGATAAAGTTGACCGTGACATACTGCGTTCATCCTTTTTCTATCAATAAGGGCCAACTGTTCGTAGCGACTCCTAATCCATTCTGCATCGCTGAGTTCAGCTTCCTGTATGATTCTTAAAGAAGGAATCTCTACCTCGGCTGTGATGACAGTTTCGGTACTGTAAACCAACATGTAGGGAGTTGTCCCGGTTGATGTGCCAACTGTAGTGCGGTATCCCAATAAAGCGAAAGGTAGCTTCTTGTGCCATTATTTGTGGTTTCCTACCATCTTCCTTAGTATCTTCTTGATGTTTTTGTTGGCGGCTTCTACGGCTCCATTCATCTGAGGTATGTAGGTTGTGGAATTCTTGTGGTTGATTTTGAAAGTTTCACACATAGCTTTCATCATGTCACAGTTGAGGTTGGCGGCATTATTAGTAACAATAGAATCCAAGGATGTATGGTGGGCCGGGCCCGGGCCTAAATGGGCTAAACGGGCCGGGCTAAACGGGCCTAGGCTTAGCGGTCCCGGGCTTCACGGTCCCGGGCTTCGTGGGCTCAACGGGTAGGACCAGCCCGTGACGGGCCTAAGCCCATATGGTCCTGGGCTAAATGGGCCGGGCTCGTGGGCTTAGCGGGCCTAACGGGCTTTTTTATTTCCGGGCTTTTTTTTTTAATTTTTTTATTTAAGGCAATTTCTTGTAAACCATATATGTATGTATATATATAAATTGCTCTTATGCATGGCTATATAAATATATGTAGTATATTTAATATAGAAATCTAATTATTAAAGTGTTTGACGTAAAAGTAAAATAACAAAACAATAGTAAAACTAAATTGGCATGCATAATAAATTAATAACAAAGTACAACATGAAGCATAAATACGTCTAATAATTTTAAAATAACACAAATTGTTGAAAAATCTTAAAGACGAATTTGCAGATAAATACCCTCAACACAATACTTTATATGCCTCCTTAAAATGCATGTGGTACACCCTGAACGAAAATTTAAGACTCTTCCACAGTTCTTGCACTTTAATATTTGGCCTTCTTCATTTTCTTCAAGCACTTCATAGTATTGCGAAACAAATAAGCGCACTATTTCCGAACGAGGCATGATTTAACTTGAAAATTGAGATTGAGACTTGAAGTCTTGAAAATTGGAGATTGAGAGATTGAGAGAAATTTAGATTGAGAAATGAGTATGAGTATTGAAATGAAAAAGAGGGAGGGGGGTACTTATAGTGTTAGAGAAGGTTAGTTTTGTAAATTGAAAAAAAACGGCTATTTGTGCAATATGACCGTTGGTGGTCATTGGGGGTGGGGCCCTCATTTTGAAAAATCTTGTTTTGTAGTATATATAGTACTACTTCTTCATGTATATATAATTTATATAGTATACTAGTATAGTATACTAGTATAGTATACTAATATAGTATGTTATGTATATATATTCCCTTATATATTTTCTTGTAGTATATATTGTATGTTATGTATATATATTATAGCTTATAAATAATTGCAAGTTAAAGACAAAAAAATATTGCAAAGAGATATTCAAGGCATGTCTTATAATTTTTATTACAAAAATTGGCATATCTTTCTTAGTCTTCTTCCCCCCAATGGAATGAGCATAACAAGGTACTAATACCACCATTAAAAGGAAAAAAAACTAAAGAAGATATTCCAAAGTACAAGTTACACCATAATCTACATTGTATCTCTAACAAATCTCATAAATCCTTCAAGGTTCGGGGAGGTTCCGTTGGTGGCGGCGGAAAAAGAAGCTTGTTCATCACCGCTTCCGGGCGAAGCAGCATCCTCCGCAAGTTCCGCTATCATTTCTTCATAAGCTTCGTCTATCTCCGGTTGTGATTCTGCAAGTCCAAAGTTTTTTCTTTCCGAGCGGATCCAATCTCTGAATAGTACTGATTTTTCCCACGCTCTCCCTCATCGACGCTCTATGCTCACCTATTTGACGTCTTGCTTGACTGAAAGCGCTCTCTGATGCACTGTTGAAGCTTGAATAGATAAATATCCCGAGCCATCCTTGCAGAACCGGAAAATATTTTTCCTTGCCTTCCACATTCCAAAAGATCAAAGGTGCCGTCTGGATTCTCCTTTTCAAGTCCCTGCGACAAATAAACTTGAGCTCATTTAGATGTGAAGTCTCATCAAAATTATCACCTTGAGAACCCCTAAACTCAGTCCAAGATTTAAGTGCTTTTAGGCCCGCAGCTCTTTTTAGATGATTGTGAACTAGACGAAGTAAGGAGTTGAGGAACATTTGGCCTAGCATGATCTAACGCAAGTTGAATAAGCATTATAAATTGTTTGAGCATTTATTTTAATTGAGGCTTTTGCCTCTGCAAGTGTAGAAAATTCCTCAACTGAAAGATCTAAAGCCTTATAAATATTTGAGTACTAAAAGTGAGGGACCTCCTAATTTCATTGTAGGATTTAACATTGCAGCAACACCATAAATAGGGGGATAAGAAAAATATTTTTTTAAACTTTTCTTTCTTGGCATTTTATGCAAGTTTATAAATTTCCCCACCCTCCGAAAATTTAACAAACAAATCACATAGTGCTGCAATATAAACTAAACAATTTGAAATAGTAGGATATATTGACCAAAAAATGCATTTGTAGCAATTTGAAAATGTTCTAAAAAAATCTATAAGAATTTTAACATTCGTCCAATCTTGATTTGTAAGGATTTCATCATCATCCTCACCACAACACGAGCATTAAACGTTGCATTAATTGGGTTTTACTATATTCATATGCAACTACTAAACTTTCGTACATATAATTCATCTAGTTGGACCAGGTTTAGGAACCTTTCTTTCTCTAAGGCCAAATTCATCACATTTTTTAAAGTACTCTCTAAGTCTACTTCTACGGTTTGAATAAAAAAGTCAATTAAGAGCCATTCTAACATTTTCAATTTCTAAATTTAAAATTCTCATACCATCACCGACGATTAAATGGTAAATATGACAAATACATCTCATATGGAACAAATACTAAATGCAGGAATTTAGTGTTGTTGTAAGTATGCCTATAGCACTAGTGTTACTAGAAGCATTATCCATAGAAATTGCCATTATTTTATCTCTAATGCAAAAATATCTACAAATATCTGCAACAGTGTTAGCAATAAACTTACCTGTGTGACGTGAATTAATTATTCTATACGCAATAATGCGTTTTTGCATTATCCACTCCTCATCTATCCAATGACTTGTAACAGTTAGATAATCACAGTCATTATTACTTCTACCAATATCAGTAGTAATAGAAATCCGATTAGTTATATGAGTAAATAAATACCGCAAATATTGTTCATATTCATGTTTATATTTATAAATATCGCTCTTAACTGTTGCGCGAGGCCAACCTTTATAAGTAGGATTAAAAACTTTTCTAATATAATGCACAAAATTAGGGTTAGAAGGAAAAGTATATGGTAAGCACATAACGGTAACCATCTTTGCTAATTCTTCACGATCTTTATTAGGATCGTAATATAAAATACCACCGGTCACAGTGTTAATTCCTGGTTGAACTAGATTTGAACCTGTACTAGGGTTAACCGCAGTATCTACACTTGTCCCCTCTTGCTGCGCTTTCATTTGTAAATATTTAACTTTATCTCTAGGGTGTGTTTGTATGTGCCTAGCCAAACTACCCGTACCGCTACGGTCTCCAGTATATTTATGCGCCAGCAATTTCCCACAAGTTTTACACTTAGCCTTATTTTGTTCTCTTACTTGAGTAAAAAAATTCCAAACTATTGATGTTTCTAGGCGTTTAGAAGGTTGTCTATTAAAAGTAGGGGTTTCTACAGGTGGGTCGGGCGGGGCATCAGTTGGGTTATTAACAGGACTAGTAGGTGTATCATCTAAATCCGGTTGGGTTTCATCTACATCCTCATTTTCCTCATCATTTTCTAAGATAGTTTGATTAGGATAAAGAGCATTCATAACTTCTTCATTTAATTGTTCACCTGGTGCAACATTATGGCAAAATTCACTATCGGAAAATTGAAAAGAAGGGTTATCACTATCAAGAATAATAGGAGCAGCAGGACGGGTAACAGGTCTGGGTCGGGGAGCCTGGGGAAGGGTAGTAGGTTGGAGACTACTTTCACCAATTTTAGCTTTTCCCTTACCACCAAATATTTTTTTCAAAGAAAATGCCATATTAATTACAATTATGCAAACTAAACACAGAAAAATATATTCTTAAAACTTAAGAGTTGGAACGAGTTTACCGAATTGCCGAACAACTTCTTGAAAATTGAAAATCGTTGAAGACTTGAAGACTTGAATACTTCAATTCACCAACTTCACAATTTTTCACGAAATTGCAATAATAAAATAAGCAATTATAGAAGAGAAATTAGATATAGATTGAGAGAGATTGAGATAGATTGATGAATTGGTGAGTAAAAATGAAAGAATGAGGGGGTATTTATAGTTGAGAATTGGAGAAAAGTGTAATTATATAAAGTTTGGGGGCCAAATGGCTATTTTTTAAAGTTGTAAACAGTTGAAAATTAAAGGCCGACGGCTAGATTTTAAAAATTTGACCGTTGGTCTTTTTAAAAAAAAATTTTTTTTTTTTAAAAAGAGCCGTTGGAGCCCGTTGGAGCCCGGTTGAACCGGCCCAGGCCCGCCTGCCGGTCCCGGGCTTAGCGGTCCCGGGCTCGTGGGCTTGATGTAAGGGACCGGCCCGCCCCGGGCTTTTTACACCACCAGGGACCGGCCCACCAGGACCGGCCCGTCGGGACCGTTTAGCCCGTTAAGACCGCGGGCCCGGTCCGGTCCCGGTCCCAGCCCAGCCCACCATACAG
This sequence comes from Nicotiana attenuata, assembly GCF_001879085.1. Taxonomy (NCBI): domain Eukaryota; kingdom Viridiplantae; phylum Streptophyta; class Magnoliopsida; order Solanales; family Solanaceae; genus Nicotiana; species Nicotiana attenuata. Next base: position 72,503,781 of record NC_031991.1, read on the forward strand.
CCTTAATAGAATCAGGAACTCCGAATCGGCAAACAATACTGTCATTGACAAAGTCTGCGACGACTTTCTTGGTTACAGCTTTGTAAGACGCAGCCTCTACCCATTTTGTGAAGTAATCAATGGCTACCAGGATAAACCTGTGTCCGTTTGAAGCAGTGGGCTCAATCGGACCAATAACATCCATTCCCCAAGCGGCGAATGTCTAGGGTGAGCTTGTTGCATTGAGCTCATTTGGCGGTACCTTTATCATATCGGCGTGCACTTGACATTGGTAGCATTTGCGGACATACTGGACACAATCGGTCTCCATGGTCATCCAAAAGTAACCGGCCCTGAGTATCTTCTTAGCCAAGACGAAACCATTCATGTGCGAGCCACAGGTCCAAGCATGTACCTCCTCGAGTAGCTTAGAAGTTTCTTTTGCCTCGACACATCTTAGCAATCCTAAATCAGGAGTTCTCCTGTACAAATTTCCTCCGCTGTGGAAGAAGTGATTGGATAATCTTCGAAGTGTGCGCTTCTGAGTGTGATTTGCATGATCTGGATATTCTCCCTTTGACAAATACTCCTTGATGTCATGGAACCAAGGATTTCCATCTATTTCTTCTTCAACATGAGCGCAATATGCCGGTTGATTATGGATCCCTACAGGAATGGGATCAATATAATTCTTGTCTGGATGCTGTATCATAGATGATAAGGTGGCCAATGCATCGGCAAACTCATTCTGAATTCTGGGTACATGCCGAAACTTTATCTTGGTAACCTCTTTCTCAATTCCTGCACATGGTACAGATATGGCAATATCTTGGAATTCTTGGTGGCCCATTCTCCTTGTACCTGGTGCATAAGCAAATCTGAATCTCCAATCACCAACAGCTCCTGAATGTTCATGTCGATTTCCATGTTGAGTCCTAATATGCAGGCTTCATACTCCGCCATGTTGTTAGTACAGGGAAGTCTGAGTTTAGCAGATACCGAATAATGTTGACCTGTTTCTGACACCAAAACTGCTCCAATGCCCACTCCTTTGAAATTTGCAGCTCCGTCAAAGAACATCCTCCAACCGTCGTATGCTTTAGTAATGTCTTCTCCTACGAACAACACTTCTTCATCAGGAAAATACGTTTTCAAGGGTTCGTATTCTCCTCCCACCGGATTTTCGGCAAGATGATCTGCCAATGCTTGTCCTTTGACCGCCTTTTGAGATACGTAGACAATATCGAACTCACTCAACAGTATCTGCCATTTGGCCAATATTCCGGTCGGCATGGATTTCTGAAATATATATTTCAAAGGGTCCATCCTGGATATGAGGTATGTAGTGTAGGCACAGAAGTAATGCCTCACCTTCTGGGCCGTCCAGGTCAAAGCACAGCAAGTACGTTCCAGCAAAGAGTGCCGTGCTTCGTAAGGTGTGAACTTCTTACTCAAGTAGTAAATGTCTTGCTCCTTCCTTTCTGTCTCGTCATGTTGTCCCAAAACGCATTCGAAGGCTCCATCCAACACAGATAGATAGAGTAGCAAAGGTCGCCCCGGCTCTGGCGGGACCGGGACCGGTGGTGTGGACAGGTACTCCTTGATTTTGTCAAAAGCTTTCTGACAATCCTCGGTCCAGCTTGTCTCGGCATCTTTCCTCAGCATCTTGAAGATGGGTTCACATATGACTGTGGACTGTGCTATGAAGCGACTGATATAATTAAGACGCCCTAGGAAGCTCATCACGTCCTTTTTGCTCCTAGGCGGCGCTAACTCCTGAATAGCCTTAACTTTAGATGGATCTAGCTCAATCCCTCGACGACTGACAATGAACCCCAATAACTTTCCTGCGGGAACCCCGAATGCACACTTGGCGGGGTTTAGTTTCAAGTTGTACCTCCTGAGTCTGTCGAAGAATTTTCTCAAGTCTGCTATGTGGTCTGCGGCCCTCTTGGATTTGATGATGACGTAGTCCACATATACCTCTATCTCCTTGTGTATCATATCATGGAAGATGGTTGTCATGGCTCTCATGTAGGTAGCCCCAGCATTCTTTAGACCAAATGGCATCATCTTGTAACAGTATACACCTCATGGTGTAATAAAGGCTGTTTTCTCCGCGTCCTCTTCGTCCATCCAAATCTGGTGATAACCCGCGAAGCAATCTACAAAAGATTGGAGTTCATGTTTGGCGCAATTATCGATCAGGATGTGTATGTTTGGCAGTGAAAAGTCATCTTTGGGACTCGCTTTGTTTAAATCCCGATAGTCAACACATACACTGACTTTCCCGTCTTTATTCGGAACTGGCACAATGTTGGCTAACCAAGTTGGATACTCGACCACCCTGAGAACTTTGGCTTTGATATGCATGGTAACTTCCTCCTTGATTTTCAGGCTCATGTCTGGTTTACACTTTTTGATTTTCTGCTTCACCGGCGGGCACATTGGATTGGTAGGTAACTTGTGAGCCACTACGGACGTGCTCAAATATGTCATGTCATCGTATGACCATGCGAAGATGTCCTCATATTCTTTTAGGAAACGGATGTACTCTTGCTTCTCTGTTGGTGATAAGTGAATGCTGATGTGAGTCTCCTTGACGGTCTCGGCGTTCCCCAAATTTACTGCTTCGGTTTCGTCCAGGTTGGACTTAGGCTTATTCTCAAAGTTTTCCACCTCCCTGGCAACTTCCTCGGGTATATTGTCTTCTTCATCCGAATCACTATCCTTATGTTGCGTTGCCTCATTACATGTCACAGTCATCGGTTCATCAGGAAAAGTAATAATAACGCTATAGAAAGAAAAGTGTAAAAATAGTAATGAATAATAAAGAGCAAATGCATTTGATTAAAATTTAAACAACATCCAGACAAACACGGCTCGATGAATCGAGCATTTATTTGAAACAAAGCAAGTCTTTAAAATAAAGTTACTGAAAATTTAAAATGCCTAGAATGGCTATAGAAATAAAATCTGCCAAGCTACCCAGGGACTCGGCGGGCCCGGGATGGTGTGGCGGTCCAGTTTCTGAGATCAGCTCCTCTCTCCACAGCCTGAATAGTGAGGCCTTCTTCCTCCTCCTCCTCAATTATCGCACTGCATTGTATCATTTATTCTGATTTTTCCTTTGCTTTTAGGATCACTTGGAAAAGGAGGGTGTGGAGGACCTTTAGGTATAGTGACGATGCCAGTATATGTGAACCAACCTCAGGGGATGGGAATAATCAAAATAAAGGAAAAAACAAAAGGTAAACAAGTCAATAAGGATTCTGAAATATTTGCAGTATTTAAACACATATTGCGGGAATGTAAATTCGTGTCCTAATTTGGGAGCCTTGTTGTGCCCGAGGTAGGCCTAGCGACAAATAGATTTGGAGAATTTAGATGCCAACAAATGTCTCATTTCATAATATAAAAACAGACTAATCCTAAAACGATACTAAGACAATAGAAAAAGATAAATTACTACTGGCACTTGGCCTTATTACATTTTAAGAAAGCAAAATAAATCTAGCCTATTTGGTCCCAGAAGGACTTTCCTCAGGCTGAATGCTCTAATCGATCAAATCCTCCCAGTTCGCATAGTTTCATCAGTGAGAATGCCTTTGCCAAATGTCCTCCTTCGTTTCCCTCAACGTTCTGGTAGTCGGTGACTCTCTTCCTTACTTTTCCTTCCAATTCCATCAGACTGTATTCCAGATATTCCAACTTTTCGCTAGTCTTGACGGCCCTCTTTTTCCATTCATTGAATTGGTCGCTTGATGGAAGATTCCTCCATCAGTCTAGCAAGAGTGAGGGTATGCTAACAATACCGAATCTGGGGACCTCGCTCCTCATTTTCTGCAAAACAAAAGGGTTAGTCCCTTATCCCCCACCAGACTCGACTATTTATACATTTATGATCAGCATATCGGCATTTAGTTCTCCAAATTAATGCACAGAATGTGGTTGTGTCCATTGGGATTATGGAAACCCCGGTGGACTTTGGATAAGGCTCATCTTAAAGGATCATTATGTGGACAACATAATTGATCCGACTAGGTTTGACCATGATGCATGCACAATTTTGACCAGAGTAAGGTTACTATGGGGTTTTAGACTGGTACCCTCAAGCGGACAACTTGAGGGGGAAAGGCACGGAACCGTCGACTGCACCGCTGATCGACTAGTTTTACCGCAAATAAGCCTTTCCGAATTTAAGGGTAATAAATAGGAAGAGCGCAACCACTCATCAAGCGTTGCTATAGGATTTGATACGCACGAGTGGAATATGATGTGGAGCATGATTTATGAAGCAATTAATAACATGTAGTCAAGTATTTGCACGTAGAAAAATAAATGCGTTATTTATAATTGAAAGACAGTTACAGAAAAGGAAGACAAGGAGACAAGTCAGTTTCAGGGAATTAAAGAAGTCATAAATGCTTAAAAATAAACGGTTAGATTCAAATAAGGGGAAAGGGTACGGGATAAAGCATGCTTGGACTAATTCGTAAAAAAAAAGTTCGTTATGGTAAGAGCCTAAACATATCCCAGCAGAGTCGCCATGCTGTCGCACCCCCTTTTTTCCTCCCCGTGGAGAAAGTCCGGGTTTCAACATTTCATGGGGGAATCAACTCATTTCCTTTTGGGATTTGGGTATTTGAAAAGTTGCCACCTAACGGATTATGGTGCGTTAGGGCACCTAGAGCGATTAACTCTTAGACTGATTTGCATTACCAGAGATTTAGGGTAAGGGCTCGAAATAACCTTGAGGGGAAGGTGTTAGGCACCCATTTCGGTCCACGACGGTAGGTCCCGACCGAACTTATACTTATGAATTAGTCCTTTAAAAAATAAGTAGTTGAAACACATGATTGCAAATAAAGCATGTTGGACATTGTATGACTCGAGTAATAAGACAAAGGCTTTGAGCAAGTTGTGTACATATAAAAAAAAGTAAAGCTTTAGACAAAAGGAATTTGGGAAGGAGGGGTCCTAGGTTGATTAGCCTAAAGGATCACGCGCCACAATGCCCGGTAAACACTCCTCAATGAGGGGCTACACGTGACATTAACGCGTGGTCATCATATCCATATCTACCCATTCCCACCCCTTAGCGGCTATTTAACCAAGTGTTGTTTAGCGATCTCTATGCGTGCTGTTACCCGTCCCTTCTTATTGGTCCTAGAGGAAATTAGGACCTCTACCTATAGGCAGTTCTAGACAGACCCCTAAGGTTTAAAAGGAGAAAATACTAGGCGATAGGCAAGAACAAATAGGACTTTAGCAAATAAAGGCAGGAAAGAAGTAGTTAAAGGCTCAGATTTACCTCCATAGATAATGCATGTAAGCAGCACGACTCAAACACAAACAAGGGCAGTATTATTAAACAGGATCCTAAGACATGATGTCTAAGTGAGTATCAGAACACAAGAGACATGCATATTTATTTTATGAGCTCAGAAGCAGGGGCCCTAATCAGTTTGCCTACTGATTTTAAGCAGCAAACACAAAGAACAATTTCCAGTTTTATAGAGGTTGATTACTTAAGGCTTGCCTAGGCGTAGGATAACGTACAACAGTTACCAGGATTATTAAAACAGTTTAGAAGTTATTTTACCTAAAGCATGTTGTTCTAAGTGTTGCAAAGATATACAAGGATTATGACCAGTTTTACTTAAATAGGATAATTAGACGTGAGACTGTTTTATGTCCTTTTTCATGCATCTGTAGTTTAACTAGGTATGACTGAGCGAGATCCTAAACATGGTATCCAATATGCACATATAAGGTTCAGAATGGTTTATATGCAGAATTCCTAAAGCAGGATTTCTAAATGCACAGCAGGTTACAGCATGATTTCAAAATATGCATAAGTGACAGTTTATTTTAATGTTGTCGTTTACCCTAGAAACAGGATTTCTAAGTCATAAATAAGGTCAAATGAGATGCTAAAGCAGTAAACCTAAAACATGATATCTAATGCATGACATGCTTTGAATGTGTTGGCCCTAGACATGGGTTCTAATGCGCATATAGGAAATGTAAACCTAAGACATGGTTTCTACCCATTGATATTGATAACATATATAACTACCCTCCCCTTTTCACTAGCCAACCCCAATATCGTTTACAATAATTATTACAAACCAATATTAAAATGAATTACATAGATAAAGAAAAATAAGAAGTTACACTATAGGGAGCTTGAAAGCAGGCCCGGATTTCCAAAACCTCTTTCATAGCCTTTCTCAATATCCGGGTGTGTCAGAGTTCCCTAAGGACCTCAAGGGATTCCTGGCAGTGCTCACACCCAGATTTCACAACCATATTTGAGTAAGTGCAGTGCGGAAGGGTCGGCTTTAATGCATCAGAGTTCAGAGGGATCTCATAGGGATCCCTAAGCAGTCATGCATTAGAGGGGCAGAACTTAGGGATCTAAGAATAGAGTGAGAGTGCTTGACATAGCTTTGAAAAAAGTTTAAGTAGGAAAACAAATTGAAAAGAGACTTGAAAATAGTTTCGTAAAACAATTTATTAAATAAGATAGTTTTGAAAAGAGTAGGGCAATTAACAAACAACATACCAACCTTAAAACCAAAATAGATTCAGCATCACGCATAGAACAAAGAACTAAGATAGGTTTAGCACCACTAGCCTTCACACAGGGGTCAATGGGAATTGGGGACAGGTAAAGCACATAATGGTAGACACATAGCGGGCAGAAGTCTTTGGAATTGGTACAGATATGCTCAGAAACATTGATTAGACATAGTCACAGAATCAACAATGCTTAAGAGGTTCAGTATAGGGTCAACATAATTTAAAATCAATCCAAGAATCATACTAGTTTAGGAGTGCAGACTACTTTACAAGGAGATTCATACAAGAAACCAGATAGAGCCAGATCACATGGAGATAGACTACATAGAGGGGGATAACATATTCATACTGATCCTAAGGAAGAGGCGTACATAACATGCTAATAATAAAAACATATCAACTACAGGTTTAACAGCAAAACCATAAATAAAAGCAGACTAGAATCAGGATGAATTGAAGTAATAAAAGGACTATATTGTTTTTGGAACTTGAATTGAAATTAGAACATACTAGTAAAGAAGGTAGTAAGCACGAAGTGATGAGCAAGAGAGCAGAGTAATCAGCCTTGGCTTGCAGCCGGCTGACTTAGAACAATGGCAAGTAACCAGAGAAAAGAGAGCAGAAGAGTGTTTTTTGTGTGAGAGAGAGTTTTTGAACCAATGTGTTTGTGTCTTGTGTTAATGAAAAGCAGGGTACTTATAGTTTGAAAACTGGTTAGAAAATAAGGCAAGAATCAAAGTTCAGCAATAATTATGGAACCCTGTACTAATCAGAATCAAATCAATGTAAGTACTTCCCTTTAATTAAGGAGTTAAATAACCAATAAGGAAATAAATCAATGTACGACCAATAAGGACAGACTTCAAATACAGTAAGTATAGGGTAAACAATTAGGGCTAAGTTCAGAAAAACTCTAATTAAGGAGACAGCCAGTAAGAATCAAGTACTAATGCGGAAAAGGTAAGCAAATCAATCAAATTGAGTAGAAAGGGTAGGAATCGAAGGTTTAAAGGAAAGTGTGCAAGTCAGACCCGAAAACAAGGAATTCAGAATCAATCAAAGAGAAAGTCATGAGTCATTGTTTAGCATATAAATAAAGTAAGACATGGACAGTCAAGAGTCGACATACAACCCTAGCAAACATGAAACTTAAACAGTACTGATTCAATGAGAAAGAGGAAAGTCTTGAACAGTCAAGATGGACACAAGCATATAGGATCAGTGTAAATTTAGGCTAGGAAACTCAGTAGAAACATATTCTAGGCAAGAGAGTCACATAAACTCAAAAACGAGAACTGGTCAGTCCTGCTGATACACAGAACCAAACGAAGAACCCTGAAAAATTAGGGCTTTCAACATAGACGAGTTAAAGATGTAGTAAAATCATAGAATCAGTCAAAATATGCAAGAAATAAAAGTTTAAACACAAAGAATCAGTTAAACAAGGTTTTTAAAGAGAAGTTCCGAAACCCTATTTTTAGAAGAAGGTGAAAAACGCTTGAAATCAACGAGCCTTGTAAAAAAATCTCAGGGACAGTGTAAAATATTATAGAAACAAACTCAAATCGTCCTAAATCTGTATAGATCTAGGAGGTATAGAAAAGAAATTAGGGTTTCAAAAGAAACCCATATAGAGATGAAGGAACCTGTCTAGAATCCCAAGAATCGTAACAAATATAGCATGATTTTGCTTGAAATCACACTGGAGTAGCCAAGAATAGACAGGTGATGAACCCTAGATGCAAGTCGGCATGGCCCTGGGCCCTTAAAGACCTTAGAGAAGGCAGGCATGGCATGAGAGAGGCCATTGGAGGCTTAAGAGACGATGAGAGGTCACCGGAGATGGCCGGAGATGGGAGGTCGTCGGTTGAAGGGCTAGGGTTAGGTTGAGAGTGTATTGAGAGTAGAGATGATTTTAGGGCGGCGGTGTGTACAGAATAATTAGGGTTAGGGTTCGTTTAGGATTAAAAAAGGAAAGAACGAACGAGGGCCATTGATCTTTTAGATCGACAGCCAGGATTTGATGGGGCCTTGGGTCGGGTAGGTGTAATTAGGGCCCGGGTCGGGTATTTAATATGAAATTGGGCTGGGTGTTGGGTTTAATTGAGGCTAAAATTGAAATGCAATTTGGCTAAGTTTTAAATAGCTAATTTAACCCTATATAATTTATAATAAATATAGATTATTTCTGAAAAAATAATTTCGTGTACTGAAATGATTTAAAATAGATATTTAATATTTTAAAAATATAGAAGATCAATTTATGCATATAAAACGTAATGTACATTAATAAGGCTAATATTGCCATTATATACAAATTGGCCTTAAAAATGTAAATGCAATTGTAAAAAAAATCACAAAAATATATAAGCAATATTTTGGGATAAATATAGGATTTAGATGGTTAACTTATCACAACAATAATTTGAAGAATAATTATTGAAAATTTTATAAATAAAAAAAGGAAGAAATAAATCAATTTAAAACCTTTAAAATTACAGAAAAATTATAAAGACCTTGTGCATGATTATATATGGATATATATGCTATTTTGAAAGCATTTATGTATATTTAAAAAATATAGGGAAAAATTGGGTATCAACAACCTCTACAAAGCATCGGCAAGCATAACTGCTCCATCAATGGTCTGAGCTACTACACCCGGCTGAACTGTTCCAACTGGCTGAGCTGCTGGAGTCTGAAACTGGGGAGCCATTAGCTCCAGAGTGCGGGTAACGGGAGTCGGTACTCCTCCCCCAGCCTGAGAGACGGCTGGTGCTACAGGAAGCAAGCCTGCCTGAGTGACACTCTCCATAAGGCCCACTAGATGGACCAGAGCTTCCTGGAGTACTGGGGTAGCAATGAACCCCTCTGGGACCTGAGCTGGGCCCACTGGAACTGTCTGGGCCGGAACCTCATCATCAAACTCAACCTGAGTCTCCGCCCCTGGTGCTGCTACTCTGGGCTGAGCTCTGCCCCTGCCTCGACCCCTAGTACGGCCTCGGCCTCATCCTCTGCCCCTCGTGGAAGCTGCTGCTGGAGGCTCGGGCTGCTGGTCAGTGGATGAAGAAGCGCGTGTTCTCGGCATCTGCGAAAGAACAGAGTAGAAGTTCAATTAGCATTGAGAAACACAGATCGCACGACAGAGAAGAATAGAAGTGAAATTGTTCCTAACTCTGTAGGCTCTAGGGGATAAGCATAGACGTCTCCGTACCGATCCCTCAGACTCTACCAAGTTTGTCCATGAATTGTGAGACCCAAGCAACCTAGAGCTCTGATACCAACTTGTCACAACCCGGATTTTCCATCCACTGGAGTCGTGATGGCGCCTACTAGTGAAAGCTAGGCAAGCCAATTATCCCAATTAATTTACCCTTCTCATTTTTAATCCCTTAATGATTGTAAGTTAACATATTATAAACAGCAGACAATAATAAAGCGGAAGGATGAAACTTAATAATTTAAGCTAATACCAATACGAATCCATAAACATCAACCACCCAGAACTGGCGTCACAATCTCACGGACTATCTAGGAATACTACAAATAGGGTCCGAACAAAATAAATACATATGTACCTCTGAAACAGCAAAGAACAGAAGAAAACTAGATAGGGAGAGGATGCCAAGGCCTGCGGACGCCTGTAGAACTACCTCGGGTCTCCTGATGGACTGAAGGCAGCAACCCCTAGCTAAGGTCCGTATGCTCCAGTATCGGGATCTGCACAAAAGAGTGCAAAGTGTAGTATCAGCACAACCGACCCCATGTGCTGGTAAGTGTCGAGCCTAACCTCGGCGAAGTAGTGACGAGGCTAGGACACAACAAACCAATAACCTGCAACTAAACAGTATATCTAACAGAATAGCAGCAGTAAAAGTAATTCAAAAGTAACGGGGGAGAGGTAACATGCTATGGGGAAATACCAACATAAAGAACCACAGTAATAGTGGAATAAGACAATTAAGATATTTGAACCGAACACAGCAAGAATTCTTAACAAACAGGCAATAAGTGGACGGCATCACCCTTCGTGCTTTTACTCTCAATCCTCACCAATGCAATCAAGTAATGAAAATGTGCACAGCATCACCCTTCGTGCTTTATCTCTCTTCCTCACCATATAAATATTAGAAATGTGCACGGCATCACCCTTCGTGCTTTATCTCTCTTCCTCACCATATGCATCAATATCAATAAAAATGTACACGACATCACCATTCATGCTTTATCACTCTTTCCTCACCAAATGCATGAATATGAATGTGCACGGCATCACCCTTCGTTCTTTATCACTCCTTCCTCACCCAAATAATAGCAACAACAATACCCCAGCAAGGGAATCAACAATAAGAATTAAATACGTCTCGGCAAGGGAATCAGCTATAACCAAACTTGTACCAACAATCAACTTCACAATTGAACCTCAACTAGAGCCATTGTTCAACAATAACCAAATACCAAGAAAATAATGATAAATCTTGCTCAACATGGATAATCAATAATTTAGGCATTCGTAGTACTTATTAAGAACCACATCGATCACAATTTAAGACTCACGAGCATGCTTGACACCAACGTATAGGTACTCGTCACCACACCTATACGTCGTACACCACGCTAACACATAGCAGATAAAGCACAATACCTATTCCCTCAAGCTAAGGTTAGGCCAAACACTTACCTCAAACTTCCACGGTCAACTCAAGCCTCAAACACAGCTTTTCCGTTAGAATTCGCCTCCAATTTACTTGTATCTAGTCCAAATTAATTTAACAACATCAATAAATGCTTAAGAATTCATACCCAATGCTTAATTATAGGTTTCCTATCATTTTCCCCAAAAAGTCAAAAATCGACCCCGGGCCCGCTTGGTCAAAACTCGAGGTTCGGGACAAAACCCGATCACCCATTCACCCACGAGCCCGAATATGTAATTAGTTTCGAAATCTGAACCCAAAACGAGGTCTAAATCTCAATTATTCAAAAAGCCCTAACTCTACCCAAATTCCTAATTTCTACCATGAAAACTCTTGATTTTTGATTAAAAAGCGATAAAAATAGTTGGGTAATTGAAGGAGTAGAGTTTAGAATTGGTTACCAACACTTTGGGGATGAATTTGTGTGAAGAAAATCGCCTCTAGGTCTTGGGAGTTCGAAAGTATGAAGAAAATGGGTTCTGCCCCGTTTTGAAATCTGTTTTTAAAAGACTGGGCAGGCCTTCATCGCGTTCGCGATGGGCCTGCCGCGTTCGCGAAGGGCTGCCGGTTGAGGGCTTAAGCGACTGCAAGTTCTCCTACGCGTTCACGAAGGGTCGGCCCCCCTGACCTTCGCGTTCACGGACCAGCGTACGCGTTTGCGTAGAAGAACGACAACTTCCCAGCCCACCTCCAATTTACCTTACGCGTTCGCGTGCCATAGGTCGCGTTCGTGTAGAGCAGTCCTCCCAGTGCTCCGCGTTCGCGATCCACGTTACGCGTTCGCGTAGAACAAATCCACCCCCAGTCCCAATTTTCCTTTCGCGATCGCGAGAGTTACTAATGCACAAAAGGTCTGTGCACCAGAAACAACAAACCTGCAACTTTCCTAAGTGTAAAAACATCCCGTGGCCTATTCGAAACTCACCCGAGCCCTCGAGGCTCCAAACCAAACATGCACACTAACCTAAAAATATCATAAGGACTTACTCATGCGATCAAATCGCCAAAATAATGCCTCGAACTACGAGTTTAGCATCAAAATCAAAGAAAAATCTCAATAACTCTTAAGTTCAAATTTTAACAACCGAGGGTCTGATTCACGTCATATCAAGTCCGTTTTTAACCAAATTTTACAGGCACAACTTAAACACCATATAAGACCTGTACCGGACTCCGGAACCAAAATACGGGCCCGATACTATCAAATTCAAACACATTTAAATTTCCAAAAACTCATAATTTCAGTTAAACAATTTTCTTCAAAAATTCATTTCTCGGGCTTGGGACCTCGGAATTCAATTCCGGGCATACGCCCAAGTCCCATATTTTTCAACGGAACCTCCGGGACCGTCAAATCACGGATTCGGGTCCGTTTACCCAACATATTGACCGAAGTTCACTTAAATTCAATTTTAAAGGCAGAATTAGCATTTTTATCAAATTTTCGCATAAAAGCATTCCGGATATACACCCGGACCGTGAACGCAAATCGAGGTGGGATAAAACGAGGCTTTTAAGGCCTTGGAACACAGAATTAACTTGTAAATCAAGTGATGACCATTTGGGTCATCACAGGTCCTCACTCGGACAAACCAACCCATCCATCACCAATCCTTGTCCTCGTCTATACTCGAGAACAACAACTTTGTGGCTCGGCAATGGAGCCTTATTAATTCGCCTCGATAGAGATGGGGGCATACAGTCTAATGAGGTGGTCGAGGGTAAATGGCATCCCTTCGACCTTGCTCACGGAAAATCGGAGCAAAATAACGATGCGCCAAAAAGAGGGGTGGATTTGGCCTAAGGTTATGGGATATTGGCGGCAGAAGTCGATAATAACGGGATCGACGGGACCCAGCGTGAAAAGGTAAGTGTAAACACTTAAATACCCTTTCACATGAGTAGTAATATCCTCCTCGGGGGTAGGAATCACCACCTCTTTTTTTTCCCAGTGGCAATCTTTTTTCACCTACTCGAGATTGCCTTCAAATATCGAGCATATATACCTCGACATGGGCTCACATCGGCCAGGGACCGAAGAGGGTTTCTCGACTTTGAAGTCGGAGGTAAGATCGCACGACCCCGGAACACACTCCTCGATGTGTGGCTCCACCGGCGTTTTATCGCCGGCCGGCCGCGATGAAGAAGCTTTTTCCTTTTGGGGAACAGTTTTTGATATTTCGCCATTGCTATATCGGTTTAAAGAAAGAAGAAGACGAAACTTGTTGTTTTAAGAAAAGATTGGCAAATGGGATTTGAAGAACCTGCAGAATTGATAAGCTTGAAGGGAGTAGAAGAGTTTTTGAAGATTAGGGAAATTTTGAAAGTAAAGTTTGGAAAAACTGTGAAGATAGTCTATTTATAAATACGGAAAAGGGTTCAAAATGCCCATAAACTATTGGAAAAGGTTTAAAAATATCCTTCATCCACCTATTGGGCTAAAAATACCCTTCCATCCACCTTTTTGGTTCACTTATGCCCTTTGACCGTTAGGTCAATGCTGAATTAAAAATAATTATTATTATTTTTGTAAAAACTTAATTGTTTTTGTAAAAACTGAAAAAAATAAAAAATAAAAAGATTTTACTAAATGAGTGGACTATTGGTGCATTAGTTTAAAAAACAAAAATGTTTTGCAAAATATTTTTTTAAGCTTTACAAAAAGAATAATAATTTTTTTAATTTAGCAATGACCTAACGGTCAAAGGGCATAAGTGATCTAAAAAACTGGATGGAGGGGTATTTTTAGCCCAATAGGTGGATAAAGGCTATTTTTAAACCTTTTTCAATAGTTTCGGGGCATTTTGAAACCTTTTCCGTTTATAATATCTGCTATGACGGTTTGAAAACACTAGTGGCCGCCATCAACTGGCACTAATTAATGATCTTGAGAACTGTGCAGACGCGACGCTTTGGTCACCTCCGTCGCTTACGTCACGAGGGTGACGTTGTAATTGGTCGAGGTACTAAATCGAAGGCTCGGTTTGTTTCTTCTCGTTACATTCCAAGAAACAAGGGGACTATCTATATATGGTCAAAATCGGGCCTACCCGATTTTACTATTTGATCGAGACAAGGGACTTGCATCGGGGATAGCCTCGTAATGAATCAGACCCGAGCTCGAAGGTGAGGCATCGAGTCTAATGATCGAAGTGTCCGTTGAGATCGAGGCCAACAGCAACCGAGATTAAGTATGACCGACTACGAGTGAAGTGCAATAACGGAAAGGCGAGATATCCGTAACCGGTCGAAGATCACAGCAGAAATCTCGGAACAAATCAAATTAAGTGTGGCTATTTGTACCAATCATGAGATTTACTTCCGTAATTAGAATTCCACTATAATTATGATTCCTCTAGTATATAAGGGGGGGAGAGGGGGGGGGAGGGGTCCCCATCATTTGTAAACACCTGACATTCATACAGATCAGGCAATATAATATTTCTCTATTATTCATCAACTTATTGTTCTTTAATTGTTCTTACTTTACTACTCTCGAGGGTTCATCAGCTCGAGGGCACTATCCAAGCATCGGTTTGTTTTATATTCTTGTGAATTCCTATCACTTATCTCTAAATTAATTAATTGGTATTAAGTAAAATCACGTATTCTTAAAATCACATTACAGGTTTAATTGTTACTCAATTTTTAGGGTAAACACCTTTAAGGCTAAAACTGCCAAAACATAAAATATGAAAAAGGAATGATAAGGACAAGAACAGAAACAAAAGAAACAAAAATGAATGAAAGGAATAATTACTAGTACTATTATTCATCTATAAAATTCTTTTCATATACTGAAATATCAAAAATTCAGATGCGATGCCATTTGGCTAATTCAAAACCAATGCTATAACTTTCGGCAATAAAAGAACATATCGAAAAGACCACCAAGCCAAAAGGACGTTTTTCTTCTTATTCGTTCTTTTGTTGGTTTATTTTCCTATTTCTTTCTTTTTCGTACACCACAAGGATGAAGAAAAATATAAATCACTCTTGTATGGAGCGCCACCTCCTTTAACGTGCCTTACACGATACAAATTTAAATTAGTCGGAGCTTCAACATAAGTTATCAGACACAGGAAAACCAAAAAAGAATATTGTGTACTGTTAGAATTTTGCCCTGAGTTTCTAACCTATTAAGGTTCTCTTTCTTGAAAGAAGGGAAAAAGACTCCTAAAAATAATAAAACTCTTTCATATTGTATTGGAAAAAAATTGAATTTAAATATTGAAGATGACGTGTCATGACACGTGGACCGGTCAAATAGTCAAAGCGTGGTAATCAGTTAGAAGGCACGAGCAACAACAGATGCGGGAGAGAAGATACTTAAAGGCACGAGCTATTATTCAAATGAAAGCTCGAAGATCAGAAGGAATTTAAGACATGAATCTGATAACGAAAAAGAGTCCAAATTCAGCATTAAATGCTAAATACGTTAGAGAATTTGTATTTAATATGAATGATTGAGTAACGTTTCTTTTAATGTCATTTATTGCTCGTAATTGCCTCATTAAGACAAAGGCATTACACTTTCTCTTAAAATTAACTATAAAAGGAGAAAGTCATAACATCTGTAGGACACGAGAAAATATTACTGGAATAAACTTTGTTCTTTTTGCTTTCTGATTATATCATTCAAAATCTCTTTCTTATATACTTTTCCGATTATTAGTAACCCGAGTTCTTCTAAATTCAAGCTTTGACCTAAAATCTAATTTTTGGTTAAACAAATTGGTTCCGTTACCGGAAATCTGATAATCAAGCATATCTCAACCTAATTTTCTTGATTGCATCAATCATGTCAAACAACAATGACAACACTCAAGGAAACCCAGAAATTCAGACAATCCAACAACTTCAGGGAGATTCCCCACAAGGCTCTCCACAAGGTTCTCCACGAGGCTCCCCACGACGGTCTCGTGAAGGCCCTCCTGATGGATCTCTCACAGATGGACAGGCTCAATTCGAAAATGTTGAAACCATGAATGAGGCTCTGCAAAAACTTATTGCCTCTCAAGTCAGTAACGCTCTTCAAGCTTTTGTTAGCCAATTACCTGTTGTTCCACCCACATCTACTCCAAACAACAACACTTTGGAGAATCCTCGTTCAGGATTGGTTAATTCAGGCAGCGGTGGAACCCCTAGTGAAACACAAGAGAGAGACCCAGGTAATCCAATTAACTCTGATTTACAAAATCTAGTACTAACCTTGCAGAAACAGCTTAAGGAGCAAAATGAACGCATAGAGCAAATACCTGGAGTACCGCCCGTGATCAAGGGAGTGGATATAGATAAATATTCCCAACAACCATGGAAGCCAAGTGTTGCTCCCCTCCCAATTCCAAAGAAGTTTAGATGCCTGATATCCAAAGTATGATGGTACATCAG
>NC_031991.1:72520460-72547633 GCF_001879085.1 Nicotiana attenuata
CACGTATGTATTCCTTTTCAGGAAAAGGACCAGGTGAAGGAGACTACCAAGTGCTCGAGGCTTCATACTTCAACACTCAAACACTTGGGGGACTACATAGTATATACATTCACGTGTATCAAAAAGGCATAGAAGATTTAGAAAATCAAGCCTAGAAGAATCAAGTACGGAGTGAAAGTTACGAAGTCATGGCATTCATCATAGTATTCTTTCCCATGGGAACAATGGCATTCATCATAGTATTCTTTCCCATAAGAACAATGGAGTCATCTCTCAAACTCTTCCTAATGTTCTGGAGCTAAAAGGACTATGTACTAAAACGGGTTATAAGGACAAACCCCGTAGCTATTGTTCTTCTTTTGTATAAATCTGTTACAAGGAAAACAGTTGCGAGAAAGTTATAGATGTAATTCAAATACATGTAAAGTATTACTCAAAACTTGTCAAAGTTCAGAAATAAAGACTTGTCAAAGTTATTGCAAAAAATATGTGTGTTCCTATTTCTTTTATCGTATGATCACACCATTATGAAGTTGAGACGTCTTCTTCATTAAGTGTCAAAATATAAAAGGGCCCTCTTTTATAAAACTCATGTTATTTAGTCATGGGATTAACAGAAGCATTTTTCAAAGAACAAAAATGCAGACTATTCTTTAAGTCCTTAAAGATAAAAAGGCAAGGATAGAACATACGGAAGTGCAATGATAAATAAAAGCTTCTTAACATTTAAAACTAAAGACTAAGTATAAACTTATTCATCAAATTGTTTATACTAAATGCCTCATAACAAGACTTGGGGACTTGTATTTCCAAAAATCAACCCTCAAATAGTAGCCAAGGGTTTGATTACAAAAACTCTCAAATGAACCCAAAAGCTTTAAATACTGTTTTCCAAATAGGTACCTGCAAAAAGGAATTCAAAAATAGATATAAATTTTTACTGAGAGGAAAGGATTGAAGGAGGATCATCAGCGTGCTCAACTGGAATAGCATCACCAATGGAAGTGGGTTGATTTCCAACCATTGAAGTATCAATAGATGAAGTTTCAACTTGACTTGCAGTAAGGGGTACGATTGAGCTTGAAGAGGGTGCATCACCCGAGGCAATTCCAGCGGTCACGGGAACATCGACTCCGGTAGCTTCAACTTCGGAAACTTCAATCGCGGGAGAAGGTAAGTCCAATGGTTGTTGAGCTTTTTCAATAGTTTCCATCACCTTAGCTAATTCTGACTCCAGATTAAAATTTTCTTGGCTGGCTTCAACTAAGGCATCACGACGGGAGTTCAGAAAAGCCCAGCTTACATCAACCGCAGCTTTATCTTCAAGAAGCTCATAATCTCTTTCCCAAGCAACAATTTCATTTTTGAGACTCTCATTTTCATTCAGAGCTGAGTTATAAGAGGCCTGGAGAGAGGCATGAGATTTTTCTAAGGCGTTCACCTGGTCTTCAGAAGTTCGCAGATTTTCTTGGTTTGAGTCAAATTCTGCATCAAATCTCCAGCATAAACTTCTTTTTGACTTAAAAGAGCTCTCAACTCTCTAATCTCTTCACTTGATTTAGATAATTGTTCTGAGAAAGAAGACTCGAGACGCTCTCTTCTTTCTCAGCCTGAATTGAAGAAGCCTTAACAACTGCAAGCTATGAAGTTAATGCTCTCACCTGCTGTTCAAGGTTATTCCTGCTCTCTTGTAAATCTTCTATTGTTATTTGAGCACTATCAAATTGGTCCTTCCAATTAGCTGCTTCCAACTGAAAGTCACGAGCTTCCCTCTCTGAATCAAGAACAGCCTTTTCAGAGTCATGTGCCACCTTCTCTAATAAAGAAATTCTGCTCATCAGCTCTGTACCAATAAGGTTGGCCTGAAAATGATAAGGAAAGAAAAATTAGAATTCTAGAAAAATTCTGGCAAAATTAAGGAAAGAAGGGGAATACCTTCAAGGTGGAATGAACTATGTCGTTCATCAGAGTCAGGCAGCTATGGCTATTCATTTTTTCTTTCTCAATTGGGCCTATTAAGGGTTCAAGCCAAACATCCGCCTGACCGGATTTCCTCAAAAGGCTGTTGTTAGCAGGCACTTCGATAGTCACGCTCCTCATAGCAATCCTTTTGCTTGTAGAACCCGCTTCTACATTGTGAACAGTAGAAGGAGGAGCGGTAGAAGAAGCGAAAATAGTAACGGGAGGTGAAGAAGAAGTTGGAGCAGATACGGAAGGAACCAAAGGCACGGAAGAAGTTGGAGCAGATAAGGAAGTAACCAAAGGCACGGGAGAAGAAGGAAGGGAAGGAACTAAAGGTATGGGAGTTGAAGAAGAAGATAGGGGAGGTTCATCCAAAACGGGTCCTAACTCGCCACTCTTAAAACCACTAACGAAAAGCTGGTTAATCGACTCAAGAGTATCAGGAAGGGTAGCAACATCATCGTCAGAGACGAGATTAATAGGCCCGGTTGGAGAAAGATGATGTGAAACTTCAGCCTCATCAGAGACGATACGTCTCCGGACTCTTGGCCTTTTCACCAAGGAACCATCCTCCTCTCCTTCGTCGGAGCTATCATCGTCTGCGGTTTTTCTTTTCAGAAGAATATCCTGAGCACTTTCTAAAGAAAGTTGGGTTCCTAAACGAGAAGCTGCAACTCCTTCAGCACTATCACCTCGAATAGCAAAACCTGACAAAGAGAAAATTGAAAGTTAAGGCAATAAAGAGAAATATCTTACATACTAGAAAGACAAAAACTCATACCGTGAGTCTTTACTTTTCAACCATGATGATTGGAAATAAATTTCCAAGACCTAGCCTCCATAGGAGCAATCTTCAACAATTTATCTACCCAACCACGAAAATTGGGAATGTTCTCCACAACTCCCATGGTTGCTAAAGAAAAAAAAAGAAACAAAGTTAAAGAAATTTGTAAACTCAAAAGAAAGAGGTACGGGAGAGATGAAAGACTTACGTGCAAAATTCCACTTCTCAGGGAAGGGAACGTTTTGTTCACCCACTAAATCAATTGTGGGAGCAGCAACAAATCGGGCATACCAGCCATGATCCTTATCATCTTATGGGCTTACCAAAACTCTCTTACTCCTAGCCACTAAGGTAAAGACTCCATTACGAAAAAGTCTAAGGGAGTATAGATGAATTAGGTGGGAGAAGGTGAAATCAACGTCTGCTAAATTGGCCAGATGCCTTAAACAAGCAACAGCCCTCCATACAAGCGGGCCAACTGTGCTAAATAAACTTTGAAGAAACGACAAAAATCGAGAATTACTGGGTCAATAGCTGGTTTAAACCCAAGAGTAAAAGGGTATGTGTAAACGAAAGAGAATCCAGTCATATATGAAGTAATCCTCTGATTTGGATTGGGGATTACAATGGAAAAATCATTACTCCAGTGACAATCTTTGCGAACTATGGGTGCTAAAATCTCTGTAATCATAGTGGGGTAAGCATCAACACGATCCAAACCAGAAATTTGGGTCTGAAGTGATTGTCTATCATGCTGAAAAGATAAATCGTTAGGAACTATTTCTTCTACCAAGGGTTCCTATAATGGTTCAGAAGCCTCATTGCTCTTAGAAGATGATTTTTGAGAAAAAGAACCTCTAGTTCTAGAGAAAGAACCAGGGCTAGGAGAAGGCATGGCAGAACCACCACCACGAGAGGATCCTAAACTACAAAGTCTCCCACCTCTTCTATGTCTAACATGAGCATTGGGAAAATTGTCTAAAATAGGAACTCTCTTAGGGTTAGGGTTCGAAGAAGACATGATGAAGAAGAGAAAGAAGTAAACAGAGATTCGCACAATTCAAGCGTTCAAGGAAAAAGTTTTATGTGGTAAAAGGTGAAAGGAAAAATTGAATTTATACTGATGGGCGACCGTGGTAAAATTTTGTGGAAGAAGGGTTAAGTTTATGTAAAAGCGAGTGTCAAAGACTAAGAAGTGTAATGATGGAAAGCCTATAATAAAGGCAATTATCACTTCGTGAATAGTGGAGTTGAAGAAGCCTTGAAAAAAGGCTGCAGAAATTGCAGAGCTAATGAGAAGGTGACACGTATGCAATGTATTAAATAGAAAAGACAATTGAAGCGTTGGTACTGTTCATAGCATTGATTATAGGCAAAAATTCCCTTTTTAATGAAGATCCACTTCCCAAATATTTAATTGATAAATAAATGGAAAGTGGGGGGACTATCTGTATTGGGAAAAAACTGAATTTAAATATTGAAGATGACGTGTCATGACACGTGGACCGGTCAAATAGTCAAAGCGTGGTAATCAGTTAGAAGGCACGAGCAACAACAGATGCGAGAGAGAAGATACTTAAAGGCACGAGCTATTATTCAAATGAAACGAGACTCGTACCTGTTCGAGTCGTTTAAAGCTCGAAGATCAGAAGGAATTGAAGACATGAATCTGATAACGAAAAAGAGTCCAAATTCAGCATTAAATGTTAAATACGTTAGAGAATTTGTATTTAATATGAATGATTGAGTAATGTTTCTTTTAATGTCATTTATTGCTCGTAATTGCCTCATTAAGACAAAGGCATTACACTTTCTCTTAAAATTAACTATAAAAGGAGAAAGTCATAACATCTGTAGGACACGAGAAAATATTACTGGAATAAACTTTGTTCTTTTTGCTTTCTGATTATATCATTCAAAATCTCTTTCTTATATACTTTTCCGATTATCAGTAACCCGAGTTCTTCTAAATTCAAGCTTTGACCTAAAATCTAATTTTTGGTTAAACACATATGCCTTATTATTTTCTTAGAGAAATTTTATACTTCTATAAATTGACGTTTTCTTCTCACAACAACAACAACAATATCCGCAATGTAGTCTTTTAGAGAATCTTATTTAGGGGAGATTTTTCTCTCAATAGTTTTTATATTTTTATACTAGTTTTTATATGTAGGTCAATTGTCCAAATCTCATTATAATATCCTATTCTTTAGTATATTTTCTTTCTTGTCTGATTTATTGTCCACCAGTTTTGCATTGTTAACTCACATACACCATGTCATTTCGATCCCAACATGTACGGATCAACCTTTTGGAACCTTATTGTTTAGTCGAAAGGAACGTGAAGCATAACAGAGATTTCAGAAAATCTTTATGCCAAGTCCACATGCAAAAAAAAAAATTCACAGCATGTAATGAATATCAGTATTTATTTCCATGAAAACTCCACCATCATCATTCATCATTATATCTTAGAATATAAGGATTCATTATTCCCAATCTAATAAAAAGTTCACCATCCCATCCAATCCCCAAAAGGATTGGTGTAATCCCAAATGAATAAGCCTTTTTCCCATCCTCCACAAACCCCAAATCTAACTTTTGGGATTTGGAATCCACCAAAAACTCAGCTTCTCTATTTTGTCAAGTAAACAAGAATCCACCACTCTCCAAGATAAAATATACTACCTCAGTTCAATTTTACTTGTCCACTATAAATTATGTACATCCTTTAAAAAATAATAAATGAGGTACATAATTTACCATGATACCCATATTAATCGATGCATATTTTTAATAAATTTGAGAAAATAATTTGAAAAGAATAATTAATACTATGTGTATAACAGGAAGAAAAAAAAGTTATCTTCTTTTAATATGCTAAAAGTGACAAGTAAAAATAAAAATTTAATTTTAAAATACTAGACATATAAAAGTGAACGGAGGTAGTATTAACTCATGTTGTTGGGAACTTAAAGAAAGGATAAGCATACCTAAGGGTAGAATAAGCATGTCTAAGGATAGAATAAGCATATCGCATCCAATCATGTGGTATAATATCAACGAAGAAAGTGCAAACATAGGAGACTAGAGTTCATCCCAACAGAGATAAAAACATATTCCCTCTGTTCCAATTTATGTGAACCTATTTTCTTTTTGGTCCGTTCCAAAAGGAATGACCCCTTTTTAAATTTGAAAATAATTTAGCTTAAACTTCCAATTATACCCTTAATAAGAAGCTTTTATAATCACACAAATACTTTAGACCCCTTTTTGACTTGTTTAGGACCCTAAATTCTAAAAGTCTTTTATTTTTTCTTAAACTCCGTGTAAGACGCAAACTAGCCTAGGCATTACTGTAATAAATAAAAAGGACAGAATACACGAGTCACGTAAAGGAATATGGAATTCTAATTCCAATTCCAATGAACAAGCATGTTGCATCAAAAACTAATCAGATAGCCTTCTTATCTACCTTTACACAGCACCTTTTAGCACTAACATTATTCCAAGCCACAACATCAGAATTCACAATGACTAATTTGCACATCATATTTCTTTTCCCACACCAAAAAAGGGTGAACCAAAAAATCAAAACATTTTTTCAACATTCATCGAAAATAACTTCATGTCAATATAGATTTATCACAAAAATGAAAATTGCTTTTAGTACACTGAAATATCCTTCTAATTAAAGAAATCAAGGTAAAAAATTTCTTTAGTAAGTCTACATTCAGTAATGTTGGAGAAAATCACCTAAACCCAATTTTATATTACCTGCTTTATATAATAAATGCAAATTATAAAAGTTAATTTTCTTCAAAAGTATGGAACTTCTTTCACTGCTGGCTTGGCTTCATCTCTGCTTACAGTTGCCTTGCTCCCAAGCCAACATGAAGTGAATACAAGAACAAAAACCAGTTTATATTTACCAAAACCTTATGCTTTGAGGCGTCAAGGATCGGTAAATGGAAAATGGAGGATGTTTTTACTGAGGTATTAGCTGATCAAGCTTCATTTGCTCCATCCATGCGCCCAGTTGATCGAATTGTCCAATCTGGGAACTTGATGTTGAGGCTTCTCTGATATCTGCACCAGCATTTGTAAGGCCTGATACGCGAGATGCAGATTTGTCCTTAACTTCCTGTGGTGATTCTTTGACAAGAGATTGAACCCATGATAGATCAGGCTCTTCTCCACTGTTGGCAAGTTCAAATGATGATGATCTCCTTAGCCTACCAAACTCCTCAGTATTGACAGCCCAGTCTGGCTGTCCCGTAGCTGTACCCCAGTTCGACCAAGTATCTGCTGGAGAGCCAACAATGGCAGAGGCACTGGAGCCAAGATCACGTGAGCTGAGACTCCTAAATTGCTGCTGCTTGTCACTCTGAGAAAGTATTGAGGCACGGGAACTCATTGGTGAGATTGGTTCCATCCCTCGGGGAGACATATTCCGCATTGGCGGAACTCCAAAAGAGCCCTGCAATAGAGGACTTTCGACAGTTTTTGGTGAAAACCTTGTATTAATTGGAGATAACGTCGCCTGCTGCTGCTGGAATTGATTGAAACCTATAGACTTGTGGGTAGGGGAAAAAACAGCTTGAGGTAATGAGTGATCGGAATATCTTGGAGATGAGCTCTCAGCGGAGAATGAATCCTCGAGATTAGAAGGGGTTAAGGTCCTAGGACGAACTGAATGGCTAAAAGAATTAGCATTCATGCTGGAGTGGGATAGGCATGACAATTCATACAGTAGCTGCTTTTGTTGCACATCAAAATCTGACAACATAGTCATATCTTCGGCAGGGATGTCTCTTGCATTGAGTGATGAGCGCAAGCGACTGGACTGAAGATTGCTGCCAGGAAGATGCAACGCTGGTACATTTTGCTGGGGCCAACCAATGTTCGAAATGCCATTAGCCGAGGGAGACATTGGAGGAGTGAAAGGTGATGGGGGCATAACAGATACTGAGGAAGGAGAACCTGGTATGAGGCCCATCGCAGCGGCGAAATCCAAGGCATTGGCAGCAGAAGTATTTGATCGAGGTGAAGGAACAGCAGAACCAGCAGAGACATACAGTGGCCTGAGTTCCTCCTGCATGTGGGCAAAGAAACAAACCCTTCTATCGCAGTTTGTACCATCTTTGCAAAGCCGAGTTCGATATTGAGCAGGATGCAACCAACACTCAAAAACCCCGTGAGCATATTCACACATATCCCCTCGTCGACAAGCTCCCTTGCGAAACTCAGGGCAAGGTACACAGCTGTAGTGGTACTTTCTTGGATCTCTTCTTCGAGCGTTTTCACCTGGATGGACAAATGGACATTCAGTCCAATCATGGGAGTATGCACGAGAGCAAGGCTTGATCTTAAATGAGAACATCCTGAACTCATCTGTGGAGTAGATGCTGTTTTTTATGTCAGGCATGGAGGGATCAATAGGGTATTCTTTCTTCTCTGAAGTAAACGGCACAGGGAGATCACTAGATTTTGCACTCCTCGGGGAAGAAGTTGTGTCTGAAGCAGAAGATGATGATCTATTTCCAGGAGAAGGCGAAAGTGGTGGAGAATTTGAGCTTGATGTGGCCATAGACACCCTTAGGTTGCAGTCTTCGGTAGCATCAGTCTTGAGCAGATTTTCTAGGCAAGATTTCATGGTGTGAAACTTGGGAGAAATAACTATAACATCAAGAGGGCGATGGCCATTGGTATTTTTTATGTTTGGGTCAGCACCAGCTTCTACAAGAAGTTTGACAGCATCAACAGCATTCAAAGATCCACCAGAGGCAGCACAATGAAGGGCAGTGCTATTATCACGGCTACAAGAATGATTTACATCAACTCCAGGTAGAGAAAGAATCAGTTTTAAAACATCAACACTACCATACATAGCAGCAACCATCAAAGGAGTTCTATGCTCGAGAACCATTTGCTTTGAGCCCTTTTGGCGCCCATACCACAGTCCAACCTCATGAATACCAGATATATCACGCTCCATCCAACTTTTAAATGCCTCTATATCATTGTTGGCTGCAAATTCAAGCAAACTAGCAAAAGCATCTTCAGTTTCAACAGTCAGATGATTCATGTTCATGTTTGTAGTACAACAAATACCAAAGCTGATGGTGTAACAAGATAACAATCTCTTTTCTAACAGCTACAGTCAAGAGTGTATACTCTTATCTCATAATCCAACTGAAAGAGAAGAAAGTCTCGAATCAGTATCAGAACACAACAAATCAGGCAAAATCTATCACTGCAAAATCTACAGCAGCTCACAGAAGAAGCCAACCTTCTGTGACAAATGATAAGAAGTCAAATTCAATGGCACGTTCGCAGGTTCAGAAAGCAGTTGATTACAAATTAGATTATTTGGACAAACCAAGAATACTCTTTATCACTAAAACACAACTCACCACACTGAGAAGACAGAAAAAGGAATGAGCTTTGAAACCTACCTTCTGGCTCTTAAAGAAAAAGAAAAGGCACATATCAAAGAGACTGATGGGAACAAATACTAATATTCTCAACCAAGATGGAAAAAAAATAATAGAGAAAGACTCTGTCTTGACTAGGAATAAATTCACATACTACTACTTTTGTAGATTTAAATTCTCATTTCTATTCAAAATAAAAGGACAGATTCTACTATTTCAGACCTTTCAAACATTAGAACAAGATGCTTGGAAAAAAATAAGATTACAGTTGAAGGAAATAAATTAAGTCAACAGCAAAGACTTGTGCAGTGAGAAACAGTAAGAATAGCCAAGAAAAGAATCTCCCAAAGATTAACAAAATCTTTCCAACTAAAAACAGGGATAAAAAGAAGAGGTAAAAATGTGTAGACCATCGACCAAAACCATTGTCCAAACTCCAAAAACCCATCACACAACCATTTATTCATCCCTTTTTATAATTAAGAATATTAACATAAATTTCATATCTGGTAGCTTTGGTACAGGAAGTACATAAACATTTACAATGATATATTAAAACCATGGGAAATTAAATTTGGAAGCATTTCTCACCAAAATTTGAGGTAATAAGAGCAAAGTGTATCCCTAGCAGCAGATCCCTACACTTTCATGTTCATCACTACATATATATGGGCTATGTATATATAGAAAGAGAAAGTGGGTAAGAATTGATTTTTAGAGATCTAGAGAGAGAAAGTTGTGAGAACTCATGAAGAGGAGAGCTGCTGCTGCTGCTACTTCTTCCTCTTTTTTCTTCGCCATTTCCTATGCTCTCTCTTTCCCTTCCTTGCTATTTCTCTCTTTTATTCAGTCATTATTACTATTATTAGAGGGCTTAGTAGTAATTAAACGAATAGCAATACTCTATTAAGATTAATGCGCTCTCTTTGTGTGTCCGTCGCTTTATCTTTTGGGTTGAAATGAACGCCTGTCCAATGAAACCATCTTATATAGTAAGCACATTTGCCCCATACAATGAATAAAATAATATGGTCTCAAAGCAAAATAAAATAGCCACGATAAGGGATCAATTTGCCTTTTTATTTTGGTCCAAATAAGTGTCCATTTATATAATCAAAAAAAAATTTAATTTGTTTTTCCAAAATTACCCTTATGTACGTATCCCTAAAAAGTCTTTTAGTTCTCACATTAAATTATGCTGCAACATTAAATTAAGAGTAGTTTAGTCACACTAACTATTTTTGTCTAGAATTTAGTATTTTCTTAATGGGTGTGCCGAAGGCAAATTGGTCACTTATTGTGGACCGGAGAGAGTATAGTTCAACGGGTCGTTTGGTATGATGAATAAGCAAAAATAATCCTGGAATAATAATTTAGTACCTCATTATTCATTGTTTGATTATTGATCCTTGAAAAAGTTATTTTATGATTAGTATCGGATAACTTATACATGCCAGAGGTCCCAAGATAAGTTATCACAGGATAAAGTAGTAAAATTGATAATCTCGAGATTAATACAATATACCAAACTGTCACGATCCAAAACCTACTATAAGCCGTAATGGCGCTCAATGTTACCGTTAGGCAAGCCAACGATGAACCATCTCAATAATTATTTATTTTATTACTTTAGAAATCATAAATTTTATTAAATAAAGAATTTAATGCATTTAAAATCATGGATACATACAATATTAATAAAATATGAAATAAAAATGTGTCAATATTGGTGCAAAACTATTAACATCTATTAGACTATTCCAAAATCCAATGTTACAAGTGCATGAACATCTACTAGGAAGTACCCTAATAATAATAATACATCTGTCTGAAATGGAAAATAGACAGGATAACATAAATAAACATGATGGAGGCTCCGTGTACTGCGGAGTATCATGGGATGCAGCTCACCTTAAAGTCCCCTCAATAGTTGCGTCCTTGCGCCCAAATGACCATTAGAGATATACATGCACAATAAGTACAGAAGTGTAGCATGAGTACGTAAATCAGCACATACCTAGTAACTATCTTGCCTAACCCCGGAGAAGTAGTGACGAGGGTCGACATCGACACTTACTAGTGGTCTAATAAATCAATATAATAAATTAATAAGAGATATGAAACACAACAGTAATAATGAAGCAAGAACTGTAACTAATATAGTCCTCCAACCTGATGACAGCATAAATTTCTCAAAATCTCATGTGTTATCTCAACAAATACAAGAATCAAAGGCTACCTCAAAGAGGGGATATCAAGCGCTATCTCAACAAATAAGGCATCTCATGTAACTGCCAGATCCCAATCAAAGAGGAATCTCATAAATATTCGGACTTCTAGGAGTATTACGCACGAGTTATGCTGAGGTCGTACGGTCCGATCCAGAACAGTGTGTACACTGCCGAGGGTCAACCGGCGCGAACCATAGATGCATCTCAATATACTGCCGAGGCGTTCTGTCTAATCCATAGGGAAGAAAGAAACTTATAGAATTTACGGGCCACGTGTTTGCAACACAGATGTAGGAGCATAAAGTAAACATGACTTTTATCGTTTATCAAATGTCTCGCCAAGCAACTCGATGTAACAAAGCTCGGCCTAACATATTCCCAATCAAATTTTAATTATAAATTCAAGTAATTAAACAAGCAAATTAAGTTCAAATAATTCAAATATTACATGATAAAGTCCTAAGTCTACCCGGGCATAAACATACTTTTAGCTACGTACGGACTCTCATGCGAGGTGACGTATGTATCCCCCACAACAAGTAACATATAACAAATACATCACCTATGGGGTAATTTCCCCCTCACAAGGTTAGACAGGAGACATACCTCGCTTCGAATTCTGATAACCGGCTCCAATGCCACTCCAACTCCTCAAATCGATGCCCATCGATCCGAAACTAGTCAAACAACGTGTAAACCAATAAAAATATACTCCAACACTCATAATTAATTAATTTATAACAATTCTCAACTTTGCTTGAAAAGTCAACAAAGTCAACCATTGGGCCTACATGCCCGGATTCCAAAATAATTCAAAGATAAATATTACCCATAACACCACAAACTCAAATATATAATTTATTCCTATTTCATGTCCAATTTTGTCGTCAAAATCCAGAAATACAAAATTCTAGGTTTTCTTCCGAAATCCCATAATTCTTACAAAATTTCGTGTTTAAATTCATATATAATCCATGTATTTATCTTACAACAAATGGGAATAACTTACCTAATAATAGATGATGAAAATCTCCCCTCCAAGAGCTCCAAAAATCACCCAAACAAGTGACTCCCTGTTGTGTTCGTGAAGGGCACCTCAACCTCTTCTCCGCATTCGCGATCCCTGTGTCATGTTCGTGACCCATGTGTTGTGTTCGCGACCCCTGTGTCGTGTTCGCGACCCTGTGTCGCGTTCGCGACGTATATTTTCCAACAGCCAAAAATCTTTTTCGCGAACGCATACATACCATCGCGTTCGCAAAGAACAACACCAGACACCAACATCAGAAAATCACCCAAACCTGGTCCAAAACCACCTCAAAACACACCTGAGGCCCCCGGGACCCCGTCCAGTGATACCAACAAGTCCTAATACCTTATCCAAACTTATTCAAAGGCTCGAAACGCCAGGAATAACATCAAAACTACGAATCGATGATCAAAATCCTTCTTTTAACTTTCAAACATTCAAACTTCACCGAACGCATCCGAATCACACTTAAACATTTCGGAATGACATAAATTTTATGTACAAGTCACTGTCACGATCTCAATTTTCCTCCGTAGGATGTCGTGATAGTACCGAGTCTTTAATACTAGGTAAGCCTAACACTTACTGAATAAATGGCGAAATTCAACCAATAACTATTAAATATGAAATAAAAATTTCTATACAAAGCCAACAATCCCAAAACTAGTAGTACAAGTCATAAGCTCTACTGAGTTCGCTAG
Source organism: Nicotiana attenuata (assembly GCF_001879085.1). NCBI lineage: Eukaryota > Viridiplantae > Streptophyta > Magnoliopsida > Solanales > Solanaceae > Nicotiana > Nicotiana attenuata. The sequence continues at coordinate 72,533,609 of NC_031991.1, forward strand.
AAAATCTCTAAGTACAATTGTTCTGGAATAGAAATAAATTGTACACAAATAACTTTCGAATGAGACTCTGAGGCCTGCAACGCGACGACATGCATACCTTGAAGTCTCCACAGAAATATCTGATCCACTATTTAACTATCCATAGACTCCGAAATACCTGGATCTGTACAAAAATGTGTAGAAGTATAGTATGAGTACACCACAATCGATACCCAGTAAGTATCAAGACTAACCTCGGTGGAGTAATGACGAGGTACAAGTCAAGACACTCACTAGACAAAGTAACCTGTGCAGTATAGAAGTATAAAGCTAATAATGGAAAATAGAAATCAGTAAATGCCAACAAAATCAACATGTGATATAAAGAGTAAAGCAACAAGAACACCAAAAAGTATCATTGAAACCAAATAAGGAACACAGAGGACAATCAATTAATCAAGTCGTGCTAACACAAGATTCACAACGAAATTACCCCGTGATACCTCATTTCATAGTCACAAGTCAAGGGTCTCAACCCACCATCATGTACTCACGGCACGTCGTGCCCACATCTCGAATCACAACCGCACGGACAACTCACGTGCCAATATCCCAATCCGCCCGGCATGATCATAGGCTCATATTCATAATCCGTCCGGCATGGCCAGAGGATCACAATCACAATCCGCACGGCATGATCACAGGCTCACAATTCGCCTAGCATGATCACAGACTCATCACAATTCTCCCGGCATGGTCACAGGCTCACAATCACAATCCATCCGTTATGGTCACAGGTTCAATATCAACATGGAAACAGATAATATAAGAACATATGGGCATGGTCAATAAATGTCAAGTTTCATACTCCTAAGCTAGCATAAGTGGCATGCTACGGTGTATGCTAGTGCGAGTGTACTACTGCAGCCCAAGTCAACAAGTAATATCAAAGACATCGAGTAACCTATCAAAACAACAAATCAAGTCACTTAAGGTGTATGACAAACACAAGGAAAAGCACATCATCACACGAAAATCACCAACATAATATCTCCAAACCATCACACATCATCCCTGACATTGCCACCCTTATCTCTCTAATAGCCACCCGTTTCACTCCGTGTAATAGCCACCCTTATCACTCCACCCTGATAATAACATTTGCCACTCTTATCTCTCCGGTACACCTGTATCACTCCATATAATACCCACCCTTATCACTCCGGGACAATAACACAATAGCCACCCTTGTCACTCTGTACATTCAACAACGGTGATATGCCACCCTTATGCTCTGTATAACAACAACGGTGAAATGCCACCTTTATACTCCGCATAACAACAACGGTGAAATGCCACCCTTATACTTCGTATAACAACAACCAAAACTACACAATAATTCACAAATGCTAGCATCACAACAATACGACGTATCAACTCGTAACACAAGTGTCCATAGGCCACAACCTTTTTCCAAAGATCCAACAATATCAATATTTCCACAATAAATAGCCCACGACTCAAACAAAATATGTATAAAATCTCAATAACAACAACAGGAATGGGAAAGTAACTCAACAAGGAACGACACCCTCTTTTTACACAACTTCAATTAAAATAGATTAATAACTTTTGATAACCTCAATTATTAATTGTTTAAGGATAAACTCAATAGTGAAGTATTTCCATGAAATGACAAACTTCGGCTCCTACTTTATGAATTAGGATAACAATGAAAGAGATGGCACGAACTAGTACTACGTCTGAATGCATGAGAATAACCTGGCAACAAAAGGGATATCATGTACATCAACTTCCACTAAGATTAACTCCACAATAAAAGAAATCACATAATGATAAAAATGATAACAACTTCGTATAAAGCATATAAGAGAAAACTCGACAAGTAAAGAATGTGACATGTAACGACAACTTCAAATAAAGCATGTGATAATAGACATGACGAATAAAAGATACAACATGTGCTAACAATTCTAAATGAATACATGAAAGAAGCCTAAGTGTCTAAATCGGTCAATTTTTACATATAAGCCCGAGTACATACTCGTCACCTCGCGTACATGGCTTTCACATGACACAAATAGCACAAATGACTCAAATCCTAAGGGGTAGTTCCCCCACACAAAGTTAGGCAAGATACTTACCTCAAAGAAGCTAAACCGATACTCTAAATGACCTTCTCATGTGAAAAAAACCTCCGAACGGCTCAAATCTAGCCAAAATAACTCAATATCATAAATAAAAATCATAGAAAATAATTTCAAATAATAAAGATTCGATCTTTAATGAAAACAAAAAAGTCAACTCAAAAAGTCAACCCCGGGCTCGCACCTCAAAACCCGACAAAATTCACAAAATTCGAACACTCATTCAATTACGAGTCTAACCATACTAATTTCATCCAATTCCGACTTCAAATCGATGTTCAAATCCCAATTATTCTCTTTAGAAAACTTTTTGATAAAAACCTCCCAATTTTCCAATTAAAACATGGATTAATTCACAAATGAACTACTTGAATCATGTTAAAATACAACAATTGAGATTGGATACTGACCCCCCATGAAAATACGAGAAGCACGCCACAAAAATCACCTCAATTGGAGCTCTAGAAGTCAAAATATGCTCAAAACACCAAAAGAACGCAGTCTGTTTTTTTTTATACACAGGCATTTCCGCTTTTGCGCCCAAATAGCCGCACCTGCGCATTTTCAGCTGTCATTTCCTCTTTTGCGAACCATTTTTTACACCTGCGGGGCCGCATATGCGTACCCAACTTCGCATCTGCGAAGCACCAGCACCAGCTCTCTTCTTCGATACTAGAATGAGCATAACTCCCTCATACGATATCCAAATTTGACGATTCTTTTTGCTATGGCTCCGTAATTACGATACAGACCTAATGCTTCAATCAAAATAGAAATTGGAGCTCATTTTATTAATATTGTACCATTTATGCTTGAAGAAACGACGTCGAAACATAAAAAAACGAGCGTAACACAATCCAAACCTATCCGAAACCCACCCGTGCCCCTCGGGATCTCGTCCGAACATACTAATAAGTCACAAAACATAATATGAACCTACTCGAGGCCTTAAATCTCACATAAAAACATCAAAACCACGAATCGCACCTCAAATCGAACTTAATGGACTTATGAACTTTCAACTTCTACAACTCGCACCGAATCATATCCAATCAATCCGGAATAACCTCAAATTTTGCATGCAGGCCCCAAATGACATAACAGAGCTATTCCAACTCTCAGAATTGCAATCCGAGCCCAATATCCACAAAGTCAACTCCTGATCAAACCTCTAAACCTTCCAAACCTTTAACTTTCCATTTTTTGCCAAAATGCATCAAATCAATCTACAGACCTCCAAATCCAAATCCGGGCATGAGCCTATGTCCAAAATCACCATACGAAGATATTGGTATCATCAAAACACCATTCCGGAGTTGTCTATACAAAAATCAAACTCCGGTTAAGTCTTACCGCTTAAGCTTCTAAAACAAGAATCATCCTTCCAAATCAATCCCGAATCATCCTAAACCGAACTCGACCACACACGCAAGTGATAATACATAACACGAAGCTACTCGAGACCTTAAGCCACGAATGGGACGCTAATTCTCAAAATGACCGGTCGGGTCGTTATAGTCACAAATCACAATACGAACATATTCCAAGGCTCAGAATCCCGAACGGACATCGATAACACCAAAGACCACAACACCAAAGACCACTTCAACTCGACTTAGAAAATTCTAAAACTTTTCCAACTTCCCACAATAAGTGGCGAAACGCTCCCGATCTACCCGAAACTCGACCTGAACATATGCCCAAGTCCAAAATTATCATACAAACCTACTGGAATATTCAAATCCCGATTCTGAGGTCATTTACTCAAAAGTCAAACCTTGGTCAACTCTTCCAACTTAAAGCTTCTGAATTGAGAAATATTCTTCCAAGTCAACTCCGAACTTCCCAAAAATCGAAACCAACCACATATGCAGGTCATAATATATGAAATGAAGTTACTCAAGGCCTCAAACCGCCGAACGACGCACTAGAGCTCAAAATGACCGGTCGGCTCGTTACATTTTCCCCCACTTAAACATACGTTCGACCCCGAACGTGCCAAGAACCGGTCCGAAGTTGCCCAAAATCACTATTTGACTGCACGCACACCTAACCATGCCACCACAATCCATATGAGCATATTAGCTAAAGCCAGACTGAAGATTCTTCCTGCTACCTTAGCCCACAAGCCTTAGAACCAATTTCCAACATCCGGAATTTTCTTTAAGGTCTGATTCTAACATACGAACACCATATCAATCTCAACACGCTGAACCAAAACATGATCATCCACCCATGCTGTAATCACACATTGCATCGCATAACTCGTATGCCATAATAATATCCTTCGACCGTAATAGCTGCAAATTCACGAACCTGATGCACGTAGCATACCTCATAACACATATAAGCCATATTCCAACCCTCACGATACTGTAACGATGAAATAGATATGTATAAACTCATATTCACCTGCCAAATCAATACTTATGGAGCCTCTCTAATTGACAAGAACCGTTGCCTTATTCTAAGTTAATTAGTGACATTTCCCTTCTAATATACATCATATAAATCTGATTACACTGATTCTAAGTCACACAACCTCATCTCACCCAGTACAAGCCGCCCAACAATAATTCACCTCAAACATCGCCTATAATCTCCTACAATGCCACCAATGCGTCACAAGCCATCATTCGAATAAGAACGATAAAGGAAAACAAACTCTGGTGAAGAACTATCCAGTCCGCGTAACGAATAGGACAACCAACCAAATACTACTTACCTATCTCAAAGATGAGAAATAGAACACACAAGGTGCATACAAGGAACCGTACCCATCATGATACCATTGCATCACACAACTCGATCCGAACATCATACCCGTGGCGGCATGTCACCCGATCCACACATAATAATCAATAAGGAAATACCTATCAAGACATAATGCTCAAACCCACGAAATGCCTAAATATCGACCATAAGAACGTCAAGTGCATAAATACAACTCTGGGGAGACAGATAGTGTCATGCACTACAAAAACCCAATCACAACTAAGGTGTAATAAACAACCAGCATCTCCAGAGCCGTCTCGCTCATATAATACCACCAGCTACGCCAGATCACAACACACGCTTGAATAATTAAGCCGTCTCACAGCCCATATGGCATAAAAGAGTAGCACCTAAAATAAACAAAGACAAGAATATCATCCACCATGCCCGAATACTCATCCATAAGCAATACTATACTGAATAAGCATATTTGATCTAGTGTAGAATATATATTCACATTAGGCCTACCCACAGACCTCAAAGCTGATTCTGATCATCCCCCAATAGATATATAACCTCCCAAAAATCCACAATGACCCAATGCATGACACATATGATCGATCGTCGAATTCGGAACAAACTTCCATAGTCCACAACCAAAGGAATAGAGCGTCTCTCAGACATAAATTCTCCACTCAATGATAGCACCAGAATCTAGGGGTGCTTATCGGGCGGGTAGTTACGCTTAATAGTTTGGCTTATCGGTTATCAAATTATAAATATAGTAATCCGCTAGCCATCCAATAAGACAACCGGCGGATTGGTATTGGATTAACAATTATCGGGCAGTTTATCGGCTAAACTGAATAGAAACCTTTTGAACAACCCTAGTCTTGTGAATACCAAACGGCCAAATTTCATAGTTCACTAGTTTTTATCATTTCAACTTACCATTCATAATCCTCAATACATTACTCAATGAAGACTTTTCATGGAGTACAGAACAATCTCTGGAACAATTTTTTGAGTACTCAATGAAGGCTTGTCATAAAGGTCATGACTTTCTCTAGAAGAAATCAACTACGCAGCGAAGATACACATATTGTCATGCATAAGGAGGTAAAAGTGTAAATATAAAAATTCTTAATGGATTAACTGTTTATCCGATAAAAAAATTGAGTAATCCGCCCCCAAATCGTTTAGCCATTATTATAAAATCTCAATCTGTTCACCATTCATTACCCCAATAACTTGATACTAATAAGCCAATAAACTATCGGTTCGATTCAGTTAACAGTTACGGTTCGGCTCGGTTAACGGTTACGGTTCAATTTTGAACAGCCCTACCAGAATCTCCATACATGATTTCAATCCATGCCCCTTAAATGATTGACACACCACACTCATACGATCATCCTGTGGGAGATACTCCCATGACCTTCTGTGCCAGGTAGTAAAGTCTGCACATCCATGTCACCAACCGTACTAACTTTGTAATGCCAATTAAGAATCCATAAATCAACACACAATGCCTTTTCCGCATAACACCATTTTTAGGTGACTCAAAAAATAGGCATACTCTGAACAATTGAATTCGTCCCCTGCTCCTCCGAGCTCGTGACATTCTTATCAAAACTAAACCGCAACCTTGATCCTCAACTTCCAATTTTCATATTGCTAACTGCACTTATCATGCTACTACGTGAGAGTACAAGAATTTCATCATAACTCCTAAACCACCAGTATAATAAACACTTCATCAGCTAAAAATGTTTCTCTTAACTCATTTCATAAGAACAATTGTAACACGCAACCAAATTCCTATTACCGCAAAAAATGCAACCTTAAGTCATGTTTTGAACCGCCATTTCTCTTCCGGGATCCATTTACACATAACAAAACCATTAGAACCAAATACCTCCAAATCAATCAAACTATGGTGGCTGTCAACATTGCACGTACAAACACGAATCACCTGTATAGCTTTACCACACTAAAGGAATCGATCATCTTAACTATGCTGATCCAAACCACCACTAACTGACTCTACTTCTTCCGATTTACCATTGATTTGCCTTCAAAATAATACCTTTATTCAAACATATAACGAACCTCAAACAACAGTCATCTGGGTGACCCAAATCACGAGACCGCATCGTCTCAATACCCATAAGCTATTTTATACTCTCCTCATGCACTAAATAGTATCTCCAATTGATACATCCGTTCTGAAAGATCTTCTGCAAACCCGAAGTTGTCTCTCCTATTTCTCTAACGTTGTACCGCAGACCCGATGATAACATAGGAATTCTACAAGTTCCCTTCACACTCTGTTGCAAAACCCAATCCTCAGCCACATAACGAACCCGAAAATTCTTTGGCACCGCACTTAAATTCTTGAGCCCACTAGAATCGTTGTTAAGAGTCGCCCTCTCCGACCTGATCCCGAATATATATAGCTAGCAACCAATGCTCCGGTAACACATCAATACCCCAGAAGAAGAAATCGAATGACTCCCTTTCCTTGCAGATTACCTTCACGAAGAAGTATCAAATCCGGGTCATTTCACAAACTTCCCACAACAATAAGATGAAATTGTACCACACAAATTCCTTACTCGACTTACCCCTGCTATTCTCTTCCTTTAGTCGTAACTACTCCACCAACCTACAGATAACCCGATATTGCCAAGGAACATAACCACGCGACCCAATTGTAGACGGTAGGCTCTCCCACTTAACTTTAAGCCATAATCACATAAATCTGTAAATCACAATGATTCCTCCTTCTCGGTTACCATGATTTCGCACCGTCACTCCACCAAATTCCTCGCAATCTCTTCTTAATCTTTTTGTAACATAAATTATCATCCCTAAATGCACACTCCACCTCCTGATCGCTACACCATCTTCTTCAAGCGATCCCAACTCACATCGTAGTACGTACTTCTTGTTGGATTGAAACTAGAATTCTTCGTAGGACCTTCATCAGAAATTACGCAACCCCTAATACCTCACAAGAGATAGCCTACCTTTGTAACCCCATTTCTACATCTTCCAATGATATTGCCCTGATTGCAGCCACCACGAAACTAGGTAATCCCCCTAATCCCATAGTCACCCACCAGCTATACACGCCAGTTCATTTCCATCAACATCAAATGAAGGTCCAGCGATGTATTCAAAACTCGAAATTTTCGAAGCACAGAAGCCACCATCTCAAACAAAGTACACAAACTTAGTGTTTGGTCCACCATGGCCCAAATTACTCTAAGCTTCCACAAGGCAGGTGGCTATCATGCCACGAATTCCATACAATACGCTACCATTCCCATTTTGGTTAAACCATCTTCCTAAGCAAACTACTCGATCTCTGTTGCTCGTACTTGGCCTGCTAATGATTCAACTACGCGAGACATAACGCTCCATGTCCCTCATCATGCTTCGCTACTAAAATACTGTCTCAAATTATAATCCATATCTATAGTATCTGAATTAATATGTTGCTACCAACTTTAAGCCTCCTTAAATATCATCCTCCTCGAGCCATCAACACTGGAGGAACCGATCCGACCCTACAATCGCAATACACCATCATCTCAGATAACTGCTTCTTAGGTACCATTTCGCGACACCGTACCCTAAAGGTAAACAAACGGAGACCATCACACTGACGAGCAATCGAGCCTTAATACGTTCAAACTAGGACGACGACACCACATCACAAATGAGAATTCCACCAAGTTTGAAAATATCCGATCTTGCTACTCCATCAAACAAAGACTGAACATCCACAGTGCAATTGCCTCTCCTCCACTAGGATAAAATACCGAATCTCGAAACCATGAACCGAATAATCCTCCTCTCAAGTCATTCATTGTCGCGACACAGAATTAAGCATCCTACCATTTACACCAGCACTGTGCGATAACAACGCATGAATATCACTATACATTGTGCATATCCTTGAACCGCATACAGCACTACCACTGAGCTGAGACGACAGATTACCCCTCCACAAGGCGACGATGATAGCTTGCCCAATTAATAACAACCACTAAACATCGTATAAGAATGAGTAGGAAGGAAATGAATACATAAGCTTCAAAAGGATTTATCGCACGACAAGGAATCAAGAAGGGAAGTTCTCCTAACAACCTTGTATCCTCTCGAATAAAAGTACAAATGTCTCTGTACCGATTTGCAAGACTCTACTAGACTTGCTCATGACTTGTGAGACCTAAGTGAACCTAGAGCTCTGATACCAAGCTGTCACAACCCAAAACCCACTATAAACCGTGATGACACCCAACATCGCCGTTAGGTAAGCCAACAATGAACCATCTCAATAATTATTCATTTTATTACTTTTGAAATCATAAAGTTTCATTAAATAAAGAATTTAATGCATTTAAAATATTGGATACATACAATATTAGTAAGACATAAAATAAAAAAGTGTCAATATTAGTGCAAAACCATTAACATCTACTAGAATATCTCAAAATCCGGTGTCATAAGTGCATGAGCATCTACTAGAAAGTACCATAAAAATAATACAATATCTGTATGGAGTGTAAAATATACAGGATAATATAAATGAACATGATGGAGACTCTGTGTGCTTGACGAGCACAAAACGCACACTTAAATATGCTCGCTAGTCGAATATAGTAAATATAATATCGTATCCACAAGGATTGGAGTTAAACAATTATTATCGTAGTTTGTAGCTAGGTTGCTATTCAAGATGACCAACAGTTGGGATTTATGTAATTTAAAACTAAAATTAACTAAGATTCTAAGCTATTGACTAGTGACAAACAACGCAAGTAATAAGCAAAGGAAGATATTAATGGGAGAAGATAGGGTTAATAGGATAGGTGCAAGACAAATGTTTGGGATATAACTCTAGATAATTCACCTCCAATGTTCAAGTGAGTCTCTCGAATTCACTTGGTTATTAATTCAATTGTTTAGTAGAAACTCCCCTCTCGATTAAGTCTCAACCTCACAAGATGAACTAATTTTTAAGTATGTGAAGATATGCAAGAATTCCTAGTGGATTGGTCTTTAGGAGAACCTCTCTCGATTATCTTCATAACTAGGTTTAATCAAAAATTCAACTAGCCTCTTCCGATTACTAAGAAGAGTTAATGAATTCAACCAACAAAATATAATACAAAGATTTCACAAGTTATGCCTCTTTCGATTACATGAACAAGTGAATATAGATGCAATGGTTAAAACATCCAAACGATTCAATACATAGAAACTAGAGTTAATTATTCACAAACAAGTATCAATACACCAAATCCATCAAACTCTAAAGAGAACTACTCCATAGATATGGAGTAATTCATCACAAATATGTTTAATGTAAAGAAAAACATAAACAATCCAAACCATTGTCTTGAGTTGGGATTGAATGATGGATTCCTTGTGCTCTTGTTTCTCCAACTTCTCCTTAGCCTCCTTAGGTCTTATATGTATCAAAAGTCCCAAAAATACTATTTTTCCATGTATATATACCAAGTAGGGTCGGGCCCAAACAAAAACACCTTCTCCTATGCAAAATAGGACACTTTTACGGAGTTGGACGTGCGCGGCCGCGCACTTTGGAGTGTGCTCGCGCACTTGGTCGCGCATTTTACACCCTGTTCTGCCTCCAGTGCGCGCCCAGTGCGCAATCGCGCACCTGGGTGGTATCAGTTGGGAATTTGGGAAAATATAAAACATGAAAGTTATAACCCTTTTAAATAGCTTTCCAACGATATATTGTGGAGCCCAAATAGATATCTGAGCGAAAAGTTATGAACATTTTACTGGACAATGCGCAGTATGCCTGCTCGATTCTTCTTTTTGTTCTTAAAGTGCACTATCGTCCGTTGATCCCCGAACACGATCCCAACTTAATCCTTGGGCTTTTACTCAGAGTTCAAAGCTCTAGAATAGCTTGAATTTATTCCGTAACATCTACATAGATCGGAATCACTCCTACAAGGCATAAAACACACAATTAGTGCAAAATACTAGTGATTAAAGCTCAAACTCAACTAAAGTGCAGTAAATTAGAGTGCAATAAGTGACTAAACACGAGATTATAGCCTACCATCAGTGTTGCGGATCGTATCATGGGATGAAACTCACCTTAAAGTCCCCTCAATAGTTGCGCCCTTCTGCCCAAGTGACCATCAGAGATATGCCTACACAATAAGTGTAGAAGTGTAGCATGAGTACGTAGATCAACGCGTACCCTGGAGAAGTAATGATGAGGGATCGACATTGGTACTTGTTAGTGGTCCAATATATTAATATAATAAATAAATAACAGATATGAAACACAACAATAATAATGAGGCAAGAACTGTAACTAACATAATCCTCCAACCTGATGATAGCATAGATTTCTCAAAATCTCGTGCACCATCTCAACAAATAGAAGAATCAAAGGCTACCTCAAAAGGGTAAGGGATATCAAGCACTATCTCAACAAACAAGGCATCTCATGTAACTACCAAATCCCAATCAAAGAGAAATCTCATGAATATTCAGACTCCTAGCGGTATTAAGCATGAGTTATGCCGAGGTCGTACGATACGATTTAGAATAGTATGTACACTGCCAAGGGTCTACCGACGCGAACCATAGATGCATCTCAATATACTGTCTAGGCATTCCATCCGATCCACATGAAAGAAAGAAACTTATCGAATTTACGGGCCACGTGTTTGCAACACAGGTACAGGAGCATAAAGTAAACATGATTTTTATCGTCTATAGAGCATCTCTCCAAACAATTCAAGGTGATAAAGCACGGCCTAACATAATCCCAAATAAAATTTTAGTTATTAATTCGAGTAATTAAACTAACAAATTAAGTTTAAATAATTTAAATATTATATGATAAAGTCCTAAGTCTACCCGGACATAAACATGCTTTTAGATACACACGGACTCTCATCACCTCGTACGTACATAGCCCTAACAACAAGTCGCACATAACAAATACATCACCTATGGGGTAATTTTCTCCTCATAAGGTTAGACGAGAGACTTACCTTGCTCCGAATCCCGATAGTCGGCTCCAACGCCACTCTTACTCCTCAAATCGATGCCCATCGATCCGAAACTAGTCAAACAATGTGCAAACCAAAAAAAAAAAAAAAATCTCCACTCCGCTAAAAAAATCAACAAAGTCAACCTTCGGGCCCACGTGCCCGGATTCTAAAAATTTTCGAAGTTAATCATTACCCATAACACCACAAACTCAAATATATAATTTATTCCTAATTTTATATCCAATTTTATGGTCCTTTAGACACGTTTGCGAAGGCTTAACGCATCCAGGCCCCCATCTCCCCATCCTTCTTCGCGTTGGCAACTCCTTGTCGCATTCGCGAAGGGCACCTCAGCCTCTTCTCCGCGTTCGCGACCCTTGTGTTGCGTTCGCGACGTAAATTTTCCAGCAGCCAAAAATCCTTCTTCGCGAACACGTGCATACCTTTGTGTTCGCGAAGAACAACACCAGAAACCAGCAGCAGCATCAGCAAATCACCCAAACCTGATTCGAAACTACCCCAAAACACACCCGAGGCCCCCAGGACCTCGTCTAATCACACCAACAAGTCCCAATATCTTATTCAAACTTATTCAAAAGCTTGAAATGCTACGAATAATATCAAAACCACGAATCGATGATCAAAATTCTTCATATAACTTTCAAACATTCAAACTTCGCCGAACGCATCCGAATCACACTTAAACATTAATGATGCCAAATTTTACGTACAAGTCACAAAACACAATAGGAACTTATTCCAAGGTTCGAAATCCAAAACGGATATCGAAAATATCAAAGTCCACATCAACTCGAACTAATGAAATTCTAAAACCTTCAAAATTTTAACTTCTCACAATAAGTGCTGAAATGCTCCCGGTCCACACGAAACACGATCCGAACATACGCCCAAGTCCAATTCATCTTACAAACCTATTGGAACCTTCAAGTCCCAATTCCGAGGTCATTTACTCAAAAGTAAAACCTTGGTCAACTCTTCTAACGTAAAGCTTCCGAATTGAGAATTATTCTCCCAAAATCAACTCTGAACTTCCCAAAAATCGAAACCAACCACACGTGCATGTCATAATATATAAAGTGAAGCTACTCAAGGCCTTAAATCACCGAACGGCGTGCTAGAGTTCAAAATGATCGGTCGGGTCGCTACACAAAGAGTCAATAAGAAATAATACCAGGATAACTAATTACAACATAACTAATTCTAGTATAACTAATTTTAGCATAACTATTCTCATCTTAACTTGTCTTCAAACCAAATGACCCCTAATATTATTGCCAAATTTTTTTAGGCGAGTTCAATTTTCATTATGTCTTTCTCCTTTCTTCTTTTTTCCATTGGAGTTCGACATTCGTATGATGCGATTATATTCGAGTTTAAATCAAGAAATCTCACATTAAGTGTAAAGCGCTCTCTAACAAATGTAGGTTCATACTCATACTTTGAATCTGAAATCTCTTCTTAAGCAGGGGCATATTTAGGTGTAGGACGTGGGTTCACGTGCACCCATTTTCATCTCCAAATTATATACATCATAAATATATTAGGAGATGAAAATGGGTTAAGGTGAACCCACATTCTACACCTAGATATGCCCTGCTTAAGAAGAGATTTCGCATTCAAAGTATGAGTATGAAACTGTATTTGTTAGAGAGCGCTTTAAACTTAACGTGAGATTTCTTAATTCAAACGCGAATTTAATCAGTGGTTCAATTTTCACGTCTGTCTTATTAGTTTTTCCTTTCTTTATTTCTAAAATTGACCCTGAGGGTCAAATCTTATGTCTATCTTTTTTCCCCCCCCCCTAGAATTGTGCCCCACCTATGAAGATGGGAACGTCTGGTGTCCATCTTGCATTTGCGCTATAATAAAGTACTTTTTTTTCTCTTTCTTTTCTTTTCTGATTTATTCTTTATAAACCTCCAAGTTTGACAAATTGAAATTCCTATTGTCTTTTTTGTACCGTAAAATTTTATATAATTAAACTAAATCTCTATACTAAAACTAATAGCAATGGATACTATGTACAATATAGTCAACGAGTTCAATTAATAACCCCCAGCCCCAGCCCCACGCACGTATAT